>NC_136689.1:103214848-103344848 GCF_903797595.1 Erithacus rubecula
TAAACCATTTGATTAAATTTAACCATGGGAAGCTCTTCCAAGACCTAATGAAGCAGCAATTACATCTGAAGAGGGAGCCAAGCCAAGAATTCTACCATTCCAATAGCTCTCCTTTGAACATCATGCTACAATATCTAATCTCAGTTTTGAGTTTATACATACAATAAATCTCTGAGCTTTTGGATTTGGATGAAACATATCATATAGAAAAGCATGTTGCTGGTTTTTTTTTTTATATAAAGAGCTTATTGTTTTTAAAAATTGAGACAGTTTTAAGATTTTTAATTCTAGAAAAAAAAAAAAAAAAGCCTCATTCATGAAATAGGATCCAGATGAATTTAAAAATTGTGTAAGTATTTTCAGGGTCTGGCTGAAAAGCAGATGCTATGTTCATGTTTACTTCCTGTATTTCACAGTACATTAATAGGAATTTTGACAAAAAGATACAAAATTGAAAAAAAACTAAATAAGCATGTAGTGAATATTAACATTAAAATAAATTGCTGGTCTTTATTCTGATTTCAGTGGCTTTTTCATGAGCATTTGCTCACAAGTCTTTGCAATCACCTATCTAGTAGCTCACTGCACTGGTGTAAGCAGAATAACGAACAATCCCAGCATTTTCCCTTCTGATTAAAAGGAGGAACTGTTAAAACCGGAAAACGGTTTCATTTTTCATGCCATCAGCAAATGCAGATTGTTTGTTTTTTCCAGTAACATTATTATGTTGCACAAAGATGATCTGTTTTGTGATTTAAGATGTAGCTGGAGCAATCCAAGTGCAGCCAAATCGATGGAGGCAATCTTGCTCTATTTCTAGTTTTCCAACATTTCTTTATTACATGTAATAGAACATTTTAGCATAATAACTCAGAAGTCCTGAGATACAGAAGATGGAGAAATAATGTTGAAAAGTAATTCCTCACATCTGGCTTTCACCACATGAAGTGCAAATGGTGAACTTAAACATGGAAATACAATTTACTCCTTTGAAAGTTTACACCCTTATCTCTTGCAAAGAGCATGAATTCATTTCCAGTGCCTTAAGGTAAAGACTAAGGCATCTATCTCAAGAACAGTATCAGAAGGATTTGGAAGCAATCTTTTCATAATGTTTCTTTGGAAGGGAAGCAGGGTTACTCAAAATTCATAGCGATTATTAAGTTTACATTCACACTGCAGATATGGTACCATATTATCTCCCATCAACCGTGTTGTCACCTGCTGAGAAACTCTCCTTGGTTTAAGACAGCCATTCATTACAAGGCATTAGCACTCTGCTGCACAAACCAAAGTTATGCCCCATAAGTGAACTGGGCAAGCCTGTAATACACATACTCAGCTCATGAGGACTGTGTTTACCTCTTTTTTGAGTCCTTCATTTTGGTGATTTAATAGGCAAGCAATTTCTTACTTCAGCAGATTCCTTCTATATTATCAAGTCAGGTATTTCTGCACAAATACGTGGGTGTTGAAAAGACTCACAAGGCTCCCCAAAGCTTTGCTGTATCAGTGGAGTGTACACTGACAGCAGGGACTCTTTATGACAAGAAAAGCTGATCAGCTGCAAGCATTCCTCTTGATGAATCTAACTCTTCACCAGGTCTAAACTAAGCCTGTGGGTTTTGTGGGTTTTTTGTTTTGTTTTTATTTTGTTTTCTTAGCCTTCTTTGAGGCCTGCAGAAAGTTATGAAATAGATTTTTCTAGTTCTCCCAGGAGCAAGGCCAGGTTCACATCCTGACCTCAGAAACAAAGCAGTTCACAAAAGCCAGCCTTCTCTGACTAATATAAAGCAAACTACAACATGCAACATGCGGCAATATTAAGAGTGAGAAATGACAAGCATTGTATCAGCATTGGGAAGAAAAAATAATAAAGCCCAGCCATATTAAAAATTCCAGCAACAACAGTACTAACAACACAATTCTGGCACTGCTACTGTCTCCATAACCAAGGGTGGAAGAATGATATTCATCTTCAGAGTGTTTAGTTGAAAGCAAGATTTTAATTACAAATCAACAAAAAAGAAATTCTTTATTGCAGAGGGTTATTTATTTCTAGTCACTTAAGCCATCTTATTCTGTAACCATTCTACTACCATTTGGGTGGTGTAATGTACAAGCACACACAGACTCCCACAAAGAGATGTACTAATGAAAATATAAAATAAGCCTAAGGACTGAATATCCTCTCAATACCATCAGTGTAAATCAGCTCAATCAACTGAGGGACATTGGTGTGAAAATTGAGTGAGGAAAGAATTGGGCTCTGATGCTTTGAACAGACTGCTCAAGCATTTTTTAGAAATGTGAAGGCTGTTAACTGTGGGTTTAGAAGCTTGGAAGACAAGAGAGGTGTAAACATGATAAATCTTATTCTCGTGGTGAAATAGCATTAAGGAATCAAAACATGGTCCCAGAATACATAAATACTGAAGTTTAAGTTGCTACCAAAAGCATGAAGAGTTTTACACAAGTAAGAAACAAGATTCTTATCAAAGACCACAGGACTAGAACAACTAGTTCCCATTAGCATGAGTGACAGTAGTGTTTGTGCAAATCCCATGTATGGTGATAGAATATGGACTCTGAAATCTCTGTGACCTTGATGTGCAATATTTATGTCTACACCTTTAGCCCCTTGTGCATAATGAGATGCAATCTTTTAGCTTTATGCACTTCACCAGGCATTCAATTAGAAATAGGATTTTTTTTTTTTTTTTTTTGGAGGGTGGGGGAAGAATGCTAAGCTACTTAGACAGAAGGTAGTGATTCAAAAATTGCAAAACTTGAGCTTTCAAAAATAGCCTGAGTGACCTCTTCCAATACTCTGACCACTCCATCACAAGCAGGAGGCAACCCCTGTGAAGAGCGAATTCTGGCAAAGTTCTCTCTTCACAGATGATGCACAGCTTAAGCTATAATGAGTTTTTGGGTTACAAATGCTGAACGCATTAATATTCCTTGATGATAATTATCACAGTATAAGCACCTTTCCCAATGTGAGTAGCATAAAGCAACTGAAGCAGCATTTTTACTACATTTGAAACAAGCTGGAAAATGGGATTTTCTACTCTTGTAACCTGAGGTCAAGATACATCAAGCTATGCATATTAAGTATGTCTACCCTATATAACTATATAGACCTTTCCATATATTCACACACATGCATGCAATTAACACCTTAATTTTTTGAATACTTAAACAAATATGCCATGCCTATGAACATGATTTCCCAAGAAAAATCCAACATTTTAAAGCAGACACAAATAATTTTCAAGCTACACTGGTATGTATTTCTTCCAAAGTGAGTAGTTTTTTTACAATATTAAAAAAAAAAAAAAAAAAAAAAAAAAAAAAAGATGGCTGAGGCTGATACAAACTAATAATTAGAAAAAATATTTATATTAATCCAAATAGAAAATAGCATTTTCAGGTTTCTTCTTCAGGAGTTAAACTATGTGCCACACTAAATATGTCTCTACCCACCATTGCAAGCCTTTATTTTTTATAGGAACATGTGGAAATACAGTTCTTCAGTAGGCTCAAATATGTGCACAAAGCTCACAGACTGGGTAGTGAACAGGAGGGCTGGAGATATCCCAAGGAAACAGAGGAGTGGGAGGCTCAATCCAGGCAGCTGCAAAGCTGTCCCTGACCTGTCAGTGCAAGCAGCAGAAGCACAGTGCTGCCTCTGCATGGGGCAGCAACATGTGCAGCTGGGCAGCAGCAGCAGCAAACACACTGATTTAACAGCCAGACAGGCTTGCCCAGCCTTTGTAGCTTCCTGTTACACATGAACATATCTGAGGGTTATCCCAAGAAACAGATGAATACCTATTGCAACACATGTGGAACCCACACACCTTTGAAACATAACAAGAAACATGCTATCTTTAACAGTATAAATAGGCTTGGCTGTTCTATAAGTGCAAGATGTTTAATTATTATCCAAGTACTTACTGAGGATTAATTAGCATACAACAAAGATCTGAAACTTGCAGACGTTTGTCAAAGAAAACAGGGTTTCTAATGAATTATTATTGTTTGATTAACAACATCGTGCTGCAGCCATGTCATTAAATCTCTATTTTGCATACTACAGAACCTAGAAGTGCTACCTAGTGATGAACTGTTACCCTCAGAAGAGGGCAACAACTTGATCTCTGCTTTTCTCTCATCCACAACTCAGAAAACATTAATTGTAAAAACTATATACTGGTAAGGCTGCCTTTAAAACAAGACCTGTGAGTAACAGGGTTTTTACTAAATGTCATAACACTGTTTTAACACCATGCAAATAAACTTAGTGTAGCTTTCTTCTGACAAAATGGGAGTCAGTTTGAACACTAAATCCAAAAAATGGGAACCAATTCTGATGTTCTGTTGGTGTGAAATCTGCTGAATGTATTTATGTCATGTTGTCCTGCACTTCCTTTAGGAAATACGCCATGTTACAACCATTTCAAGAACTAAAGAATATTTTTTACTTATGTGCTGTAAATTGTCTCAAAATCCCATTTGAATATATGGCAAGGTTTTGAAGGAACATTTGCTAAATATTTAAGAGCACTATTTGCTTATTAAATACTGTAATGTGAAAGCCATGCAAGAATGATATAAAGCACATGACATTTTTTTTCATTTAACATTGGTGCTCACTTTGAACACTGTACAGCCCCATTCATCAGAAGACTTGAAACATTCTAAGAAATACTTCTTATCAGATAAATGGCATCTTGTTATTATACAAATTATTAAATCCATTCTTGGTTAATTGCATAAGATCTGTTCCTCTGCAGTTAAATACCCTTTCCATCCTCCCCACTAAAACATCTGAAAATATCACATCTGAAAATATCACATTTAAAGATTAAAAGTGATGCAGTGAAATTGGGATGGCACAAGATATATTGCTTATATGAAAAGCAAACCTAAGGGAAAAAAAAGAGTCGGGTAGAGAACATGCAGCTTTGGTTTGTCATACATAGAAACTGCATTGCTGACCATTTCATAGGTAGAAAATGGAATTGGTTTCTCTGAACAGCACAAGGCATTTGATAATTACATAATACAGTGACAGTTGTGTTAAAAAACAGGCATAAGACTGAAAATATTCTATAAAAAGAAACATTTCCATTAAAAGAGAATCAAAATAACTTGGTTCACAACAACAGATGAATTTCAGTAGAAATCGCTGAAAAAAAATTTAAATCCACAATGAAATATATTAATATAAACTAACAAGGAAAAATCTCTTGGCATGGAATTGCCTGCAGAGTGTGCATTTATTCTGTAAACACTGTAACAATGATTATCTGTCCTTCCAGCTCTCAGTGGAGACTCCTGCTTTTGAAAATGTCTTGTGGTAACTTACTAAATTCAGGCTATTTCAATTAGTATTACTGCACATTAAAAATTAATTGTATTATAGAGTGGATTAAGGTTTAAATTTCAGTTCTACAGTGTGTGTGCTAGAAATGACAGCTAAAAATCAATGCTCTCTGGCCCATAATCGGAAGTTTGTACGACCAAATAGTGTGGAACTGGCGTCAGTTTTAGAAGAATTGATAGTTCAATTCAAGGTGTGTCAGATCTAATTCCTGATTTAAATGGGAATGCTACCCAGCTACAGTATTAAGCTAAAGAAGAAACTGAAAAAAACCAAAAAGCTGCCTTGCAATGAAAAAAAATGGGCCGTGTTCATAAGGATGGAAAAAGTCCAAATTACAGCTCAAAATTTGTGTTTGGTATCACTGAGGGAAAAAAGATGCTTTAATGGGATGATGACTTCATTACAGAAGACACATATTTTTTTCCACATTTAGAACATGTTGTTAAAATACCACCCTGAATGGCAATTTAGGCTCCAATCTTACAAACACTTGAGAACATATACAGCCTTATTGCTGTATAAAAGGAAGTTTGTGACATTTATTCATGTGAATAAAATCGTATGCATAGTTGCAAGTTTTCAGAATCAGAGCTTTTCACTACAATTCCAGATGTACCGTGGTGCCAGGCAAGCCTATTTAAAACTTTTCCTGAGTGTGACAGGCAGATACAGGTATAGAAGGGAGCCTGTGGACCTTGTGAAACTCATGTTTTGGGACACTTTTTTTTTTTTTGTCAAGCAGTCTTGACAAGGACAGCGCCAAAGGATGCGGATAGGAGAGCCACAGGCCAGCACACCTGGGAGCCTGGTACTGTGCAAGCCATGCAAAGAGCTGCAGATTCTGTGTCCACCCCTCAGCAGAGCATGTTGAATCCCCAGGCTGCAGTGGGAGGGGGGACAGGAACACTGCAATCCAAGGTATCAAAAGTGACCAGGCATGTGGGAGCGGAGAGTGGTTCTTTGTTCCTCCAGTAAGTGTGTCAGCAGTGGTCTCCTGAGCTGCCCCATGACTGTAGAACACAGGGCAATTTCTTCACCTCCACAAACACAAAATAAATTGTTATTCTACACTTTATCATTTGACAAATCAGTTAAAACTTGCCTGTATGGAAGAAGGCTCCTTCTTGTACAGCTAAGACAAAAAACTGCACTCTTACATTGCTGAAACTATTGTTAAGACATTGCCGAAACTACTGTTAAGACATTGCCACTGTAGGTTGGAAAGATTTTTGAAAAGGAAGTGTCCTTATTAAAATATTTGTATCTTCACAATAGTAGTAATTTTTCTTACTTGGGCAAAATGAATTTTGCACAAGGTTTCTTGTGGTCATGGCACTGGATGATAAACTGACACCACTGCTATAATTCTTTATTTGAATGTGAACACAGTGCCAAAAGGAAAGGAAATAGCTCAAGCAAAATCATTCCTACACTCTTCTGTATTGTAAAATGTATGGGGAATAGCAGGAAGGCAAAAAGCATGTTCCACTTGTTATAAATCTAGTATTGCTCCTGTCTGAAAATGGTTAGCAAGAAATGTCTGTCACTTCTATCAGCAACAAACTAATTTTTTTTAAGAGCAAATCATGAAGAACACTTCAAGTCACGTGAACAGACTGAGCTGGCACCACTTAAAGTATTGCAAAGCCACACAGGATACCAGAGCCTGGAATTGAACAGTCATTGGTGTGTATCTAAGAGACAAATTGATGTCCAAAATGTTTTTAAAGATCCCCTGTGCTACATGGATGTCCAACAGCAAGTTTGGTATCAAGAGAGTAAAGAAGATGGGTTGTAATAACAACAATAAAGAAATAATCTGGTGCAAAAAGACCCCAAGGTGTAGTAGTCATCCCCGTGCAACAATCACCCTTCACTGCAATTTAGTGATGTTGCTTCATTATAATACAGCATACAAAGGGGGCAATATTAAAGGCACACTATTTAAAGCTACAGGATCTGTGGTTCCAGCTATAGCTGGTACTGAATCACAGCTATAGATTTAAAAAAAGTAATTTCAGCAGAGAATACTGAAAAATTAAAACTCTCCTGAAGGTGCACAAGTGTGCCATTTATACAAGACTTAGCTGAATGCCACAATAAGAAATTGACGCTAAAGACTGACAATACATTTTATAGTGTCAACCCTTAAACTCGTTACAAAAGCACAGCTACAACTGGTTGCAAATTAACGACAGCCAAGAAAGACAAAGACATTCAACTGGTTTAGGTGAGGGAGAAAAGAATCATTTTTATATGATAGGACAATATATAGGAATTGAGAAAGAGATTTGTGCAGGGTGCAGGACCCACAGAGTAGATGGACTTTGAAGCAACTTCCAGAATTGCCATGACAAAGGAAAAATTCTGAATGGGAGTAAGAAAATGTTACTGACTCATGGAAGCCATCACAATTTCTGTTAACTCTCCTGCTGTTAACTGGTTCTGACTAGGGAAGAAATGAAGGACAATTTCTGCTCTGTGGAGCAGGTGATGTCAAGAATGGATATCAGCTGGACAGCATCTGTGAGGAGTGATGATACAGTAAAAGAGAAGGAACATTTTTTCTTTAAATTGCACTCTGAAATGGATAGGAAATACAAACCAAATTTGGGATCTCTAAGGCAAGCAGCAGAATTCTCCATTAGCCAAGAGATAATAAAAAACACAAATTATTTAATAGCTTGCTATTTACAGCATTAAAGCACTTTTCCTTCTGAATGTACATTAACTAATTTGTCTTGAAAAAAAATCTCTGTGGCTGAGTACTGTCTCCATTTCATATTTCAGTGACTTGTTCTAGGCCAGCAAAGAAGTCACTGGAAATGCTGGAACCACCACAGACTTGAACCCATTCTGACTCCCATTTTGATAGATCAACATGAAAATTGTCTTTGTAGCCTGTCAAGCAAAGACATGAAAACAATACTTGGAAAAAAAGAGGAATTCCCCTCCAAACAAGAAATGAGAATAAGGCAAAAGGAGAGAGAGGGACCATGTAAGGTTACAAAAAATTAACTGCATTTGGGAGACATAATGGTGTAGGAGAATTTAGAGTCAAAGTGCTTTCCAAATCTGCTTTTTAAGCAGATGAATGAGAAGAATACATTTAAGAAAAAAGGGAAACTGTGTTGAGAATATTTCTCTTGTCAGAGAAGAAACCTTCTCCAACTGAAGCTTTAGCTTGAAGGAGACAAAGAAAATTACCAGCCCACAAAAAGACTGGGCTGGAGAACCCATCACACGGGTTGAAAGAGATGCACATGCAGCACAAAAGCAGCAGTTGATGTAAAATACAATAACCTAGGTGACATATCATAGAAATTAGAGTCCTATTTTCTGTCACCTAATTTATTCCCACGCACCACCATGAAGGATTTTTCCTGGTGGTGCAATTCTGGTCTGTACTGCTAGGCATATTCCATCACTAGTGCAAATGCAGAAGCAGGTAAGAGTAGAGAATTTTTCCATTATTAAGAAGTATCCCTAAGATTAGGTTTTCTAAATAAATGAAATCTATTTCATTTTTCACTTATTTCCTTTTATTTTTCTATTGTTTTCATTTTAGTCTTCTTTTTTTAAGCTCAGCTATATTTTTATCAAAAGATTTTAAGAATACCATCCCTGTTAAGTCTGACTTGAAGAGTAACAGCACACAAGGAGCAGTGTGGGTTAAAAGTTCAAATTTGGCAGGGAAATGTCACTCATCTGAAGAGATGAGTATTTAACTGCTCTGGTGAAAATTGGTTTTGATTTGATCATGTTATGACAGTTTGCAAATCACACTTTGCACTAAGTGATATTTGGGTTAGGCTTTTTAACCAAACTTCGAAGGAAACGGAGGGCTGCATTGCCTCTGAATGTTTAATTGAGTAGGGTAGCAAACATCAACATCTCCCAAGCTGTTCAATAAATTACACAGTGCTCTGCAGGAGTCTCATCTGGGGAACTTGGGGGGTGGAAGATTTTTTTGCACTATTATCCAATGTCTTGGCACTCACATAGGTGTGCAATGAAAAGCAATGAAGCCAGAAGCACAGTGAGTTCATTGTGAAGGCTGCTTGTGAGAGAGCAGGGGAAAAGGGTGCCTAGCCAAACAGCTAGATATTAAGAATATACTGTTGAGGTCCTGAACTTCAACACTCTAATAAAGTGTTGTATGAGAGAAAATTTGAAATGTGTGGCTAGGCACTGGAAAAAGAAAGCCAAACCAGGATGTTACAAGAATATCCTTAACTCTGGCCACTGCACATGTGCTTTCTGATGGCTTTTGATTACACAAATATACTATTCCTTTTATCATTCAGTCTAATCTAAACATGAGGCTGGTACCTTTCATCATAAGCACAGTGAATGAGGCAGTGTTTTGAACAGTGTTTTGTCCAGCACTCTGTGAATAGCATATTCTGTAAAGTCTCTTGGATAAGTACCATAACTATCAGATTATATTCATGTAATAAAAATCATGTGCTACGTAGCTGTGCACCTTTGAGCAGGTCTTCTTCCTTCTGCCTACTGCTTCATTTCCTCTGGGGCTTCTTATAATGCCCTGAATGTTCCACTACGTATTCAAAAAGCAGCTTAGTTAAGAAAAAGAAAATTTACAAAAAGGAACATTTCTTTTTCTTTTCTTTCTATATGTTTAAATTATCTCTATAGCTATGTTAGTTTCAGGCCATGTGACAGAATTAATCATTTCTGCCCCACTGATACATTGGTGCAATGGTTTTATTTGCATGTTTCACTAGAAGGGTATATAATAATTTCTTCACAGTCTAGAATCCTGAGATTGAATGCTAAGGGTCTGACAATTTTGTCCATGAAAAACTTTAATTTGGCAATATTTGCATTTCACATTTATGAATTAGGGGCTTTTAATATTTGTATTTCACAGATGTGTATATCTAGTTTGCTAGTTGCTGAAGCACAGGTCTAACAAGGTAAAGGACATGATATCTAGTTCACCTTAAATATAGACAGGCATACACCCATGTATAGAAGAGGCTGCATTCAATTGCAAAACAGCTTTTCTTTAAAGTAGGTATCACCCTTTTACTTTACAGCTGATTTTCTAACAGCTCCACTTAAAGAAAATAACTCTACAAGTGAAAAAGGATGTGCAGAGTATCTTTTAACCATAGATGGTCTATGAGGCATGCAAAAAGAAGGATTTTAACACAAATATAATTCTAAGCTCCCATAATGGCTGAATTGAAAGCAGTGCTTATGGAAAGTGAGGTGGTAGCTCGGCCACTGTGCTGAGGAGATTGAAGGAGTTACTTTCCTCAGTAAGGATCATTGAGAGTGTCACTGGTTAATTCCTGTTCTATGCTTCTCATTAGCATTACTCTCAAGTTTCTGGTTATCATATCCGAAATATTAAGACATAATAAGTACGAAGGTGCAGATAATTGGATATTAACCAGACCATACTTGACTGGGCAGGAGGTAGGGCCTTGCTTAAACTAATCCTGAAATGTATTAATCACCAATTAATGAATGGGTTTCAAATTCATTTTCTATTATAGAACACCTCTGAGTATCTAAGCTTTTTCTAATAAAATGAGTTGGAATAACAGAATAGGAATAAGAAACACTCCAATCTGAGGCTGGTTTGAATTAATTCCCTATAGCTTGTTGTTAAGTCCATTGAAAACAATAATCCTAGAAGCAGTGATTTTATATGCAATATATACACATGTGTGTGTGTGTGTGTGTGTGTATAATAGCACTTATAGGCTTTATCTGTAGGTGCAAATGGTCATACAGATGCTAAATTCAGAACAGAGCTAGTTCACTGGAGAACTCCTACAGCACTATCTGTACTTCTTCAGAGAAAATATAGCTCTTTAATATGAGCAGCATAAGACCTGCATGAACTTTAGGTAGAGGTTGCCAATTAATGATTTTCAGTGTGAAAACAGATATACATACATATCAAAGTCTGTTAAAAAAAGCAGCCTATAAAACATTCCCTTTCTCCAGCCCAGCACAAAATATGGTCCACACCCATCCAGTTCGTTGACCTGGGCACTTGGTGGGTGGAAGAAGAGTGGTAGAAGGGCAGAGATTATGAAATCCCATTAAGAAGCCTGGTGGGTAGATAGAGGTGGGTGGGGAGGGTGAGAGAGAGTATAATTAAGCCCCAGCTTCAAATAACTTTGGTGATTTTGCATTAAGCATGCACCCTTAACCAGCATTAGTAACTATATTGGCATTGTTGTACTTTTCTCAGCTAAGGGCTAACTTGCTGCACACAGATAATCTCTAAGTAACAGAAGCTTTTGCTAACTTGGCAAAAGAAACAGAAAAAAAAAAAAAGGAAAAAAACCTCACATCTTTAATTAAAAAAACCCAAACCCCAACATAATACCACCCCCCCCCCCCCAATCCCCCCCAACCCCCCCTTTCCTTTTCTTACATGCCCAGGTTAATTTTCAAATTGATACTTTAGCATTTTTATTATTTGAAATGTGTGCTCACTACTGTACTAGAAAGAAAAATCAGGGATTCTTATTCTTACTAATGAAGAAAATTATAACAGACATGGTTGAAGTACTATTATCCCCCTTTCTCTCTTCTTGCTGTCCTCAGTGCTATTTACATTGATGTGAATTGCAAGTAAACCAATATTATCCATCTCTCTGTTTTTTTCCTTAATTTGTTGACTTTAATTTTAGTAAGCCTTAAATAAGCACTTCCTGAAGATGAAGTAAGATATGCAAGCAAGTAGTCCTTTTATCAACAATTTTGCCACAGAAACACACAAACATTTCAATGGCTCTTCATTAGCAAACAAATCAACAAGTGATATTTTAATGCATGACTTTATTCCATCTCTGTGGGGACCGTAGTTGAGAGTGTGATGTACAGTACAGAGAAAGGAATCATCAGCCACAATGTCCCAGGGCTCTATCCATTGAGGACTTCTCAGCCTCTGCTTAAAGAGTGCATTTAATTGACTGATAGACAGTAGCTTCTTTGTTCACAGAAGACAGCGAAGTAATGGCAGCTTGAAAATCGTACCATCTACAGGATCTCCTGAGACTAGTAACAGGGGGATATGTGTCAGGAATAAATAAATAATCTAATTATTAAGCCACTTCCTGTCAAGTTAACTCCAATTTGTTGGCTTTTGAAGGCAACAAAACGAGGCATTTTTCCTCATTATGCTTCTCTTTTTATACCACTGGTAATCACAGGCGGATTAAAGGGTGCCTGATTGGTTTTTTTGTCAAGGAACTGAGAAGCAGCCAACAGTACAGAAAAACAGAGTTGGGGTTAGAGGAAATTTCATGCTTGTCTCCTTTCCAGCTCCCTAACAGCCCACACTGCTGCCCCATACAGTGCTGCCAGCTGTACAGCAAATGTGTGCCCCTCCAACGGCGGCCTACCAGGCCACAGGCTCCATCCTGAGAGCTGTGAGATACCTTGCAATCTTGGCAGGTAGCTACTGCTGTCATAGGCATAATTCTAAAGGTGACCTACGAAACCCCGTCAGCTCACCAAATGCAACAATATCAGCAGCTCCAGCTCGACACCCACTCTCCGTATTGGCTTCCTTTGTTCCGCTTCCCGCGTTTACATCGCGGGGAGAAGCCTTGGGACCAGCTCCCCATAAAAATCAGAGGCTTCCCTGCTCAGAACCGAGGCGGTTTGGAAAGGAGAAGCCTTGGGATGAGCCCCCCTAAAAAATCAGAGGCTTCCCTACTCAGAGCCAGGGTGGTTTGGAAAGGTGGTGGTGAGGCTGCCCTCGGTGCTGACGGCCAGACCCGACCCAAGGAATGTGCTGTGGCTCCTGAGAAAGCCAGCAGTGCAAATGGTCAGGAGAGAACAAAAGGAAGGCTGACACCCTGCCATTAATGCAGCCTGTGGTGCCTAAGTATTGACACGCACGGTGCATCACTGCCATGGCTGGGAGGAGAATCTTACAGCAGGTGGAGGGTAGGGAACAACTTTCATAGTGCCTGGCACTGCTTTTCCATATTGTCCTGTTCATCGGGTGCTATTCATGCCACAGGCACTTCTGCAGGAAAAATCTAAAGCTTCCCTGCACTTTGCTTCATTTCCTTACAGGATGAACTCCAACTTTAATCGTGGGCATTTTTCAGATGCTCCTTTCAGTATCATTATTATTACTATGAGTATTACTACTAATATTATTCAACAATATGACAATTGCATTCTATTTTCTTAGAATTTTTCAATCCAAGGTTCAAAGCCCCCATTTCCGCCTGCCACCCCCCCCCCCCCCAAAAAAAAAAAAAGGATTAATGGCTGTTTGCAGACTGTGTCCTGGCTGAACCATTTGTGATTTTAAAAGCCCAGAGAGCCTTTCCTGGAAGCTGTTTCAAAAAGCAAGGAGCTGTTTCTGCTCAGACCCCTGAAAGGAAGCGCCAGCTCCAAGCAGAGCAGCTCAGCAGGGAAAGCCAGCACCTGGGGACAGGGGGTGGCAGGGCTGGGGCACCCATAGCCCCAGCAGGTGACACACGGAACCTGCAGCCCAGCGAATGGTGCTGCTGGAACGTGTGTACAGCTGCCTTTGCCACTTCCGAATACATCCTGAATTTTTTGTTAAATTGCGCAGATAATTAAAGCCTCTTCATATTTACAGTCTGCTTCATTGGTACCATGAATTCTGTTTTCAGTTACTGTCTGCAAATTCCCTCCCCACGCAATTTCATACTAAGCAATAACACTTCATTTTACATAAGTTTTATCTGATGTCCCCATACAGAGCTGCCAGCTGTACAGCAAATGTGCAGCTCTCAAACTGAGGCCTACTAGGCCACAGGCTCCATCCTGAGATCTGTAAGGCACCTTGCTGTCATTGGCAAGCGTTCCCTGCTATCGCTGCTACCATCGCTCCACACCACACACAACTTAAAATCATCTGATTATTAGAATTTGTGGTCCACACTCCATTTTATCCTTTATTTAATCTATCCCCAGATCACACATTTGTTTAAATGTTTTGGCTGGTTTACAAATCATGCAGCCATCTGCACAGTAGGTGTGACACCATTTTTTAGACAAAAGTTACATTACAAAACAACAAGGATAAAGTCATTTGAAATGCTTTGGTGTTTGTTATTCTGCCTGGTTTGCTTGGACCAACTCTAAGAAATAAATAGAATTATCTGTGTAAATCGATGAACATCTATGAAAAACAACACCCAGCAGAACGCAGAGCTTGCTCCATTACCTACGTTAATATCATGACAGCTGAGGAGAGATGACCTGGCCCACTCCTCATCTCTCCTGTACAGATGGCTATTAAAGAAAAAGTATCCCTTTTGTATGGTCCATGCAGAAACCCTTTATGGGCTTTTCAAATAAGCCAGCATTGCCCACAGGAGAGTAGCTTCCTGTTAGTATTAAACAGCCCAGATTTTGCCTATTTTGTAACCCAGCTCCTCATGAAATAAACCTGTGTTTTCTCAGATTTAACTCCAAATGCTGATTTTCCTGGGTATTTCAATTACGCCTCCTCGTTTTGCAGACAAAGTGACCAAGTTTCCTCTAACTTTTATACAACTTCTTGTCAACTCTGCCTGTAAACAGGAGATTCCCAGGCATTCAAATTATTTTATGATGCTAAAAGGGTATGACCACTCTTTTCACTATAAATTGACAATTTCCATTTTTTGCTGCTCAAAAAACAGTGAAAAAATACTAATGAAAGGAAGTCTTCACCTCCTTCCTCCTCTAGTGTGTAGATCCATATCTTTGCATCCTTTTTCTCCAAATCTCAGCTAAGAAGGACTTTACAGTATCAGATTTACTGTAGAGTGACCAAATTGACATTCTGAAGATTTATTACTTGAGGTCAACGTGGTGCAACAAGTATTAGCTGCTCAGCACAGCTTTCTGCATAAGTGAAAGGAAAATTATGGGGTTTTAATGACCTTAGGCATTAGACAAATAATAGAATGTGTGAATGCCACATGCTATTACAACCACACAAGAATTTTCTTGGGCTGATTTCCAGAACACTGATTGAAGTATTTCCTTTGTCTTGACATCAGTGGTGCTGTCCACATGTACCATAATATACACTGCACAAATGTGAGGCAAATAAGATGATTTATTTGTATAGGTTTATTATGCATGCAGTTAATACATGCATAATGCAAACATGCACATCCACACAACACACAAGCATATATACGTATTATATCACTGTCGCTGAAAAAATCAAAATCATGAGTTGCACTAAATTGTGTCTTCACATCTTCTAATGGTTGCATACTATTTGTTATGTTAAAATACAGCTGTAAAATTTCTTTGCAGAGAAGTTAAAATGTTAGATTGCATTTTCTATATACCCTTCTTTTTAAACTTCAATTGTTTCAGCATAGATTTGGTTACTTGGGATTTGATGAAGTATTTATTTACCAGTGTAAAACAGAATTCCTCTTTTCAACTGCAGGACTGCTTCATCCTGTTTTCCCATTTGCTTTCTAACTTTAGTGCTCAGTACCTTTTTTCCATTCCCTTTACTTCCTCCTCCTGCTCACATCTGCTACCCTGCTCAATGCCACATAACATCCTTCACTCGGAGATAAAACTCTCCTCAACAGACTTCACAAAACGGGTTTTACACATGATACTGAAAAGACTAAAGAGAGAAAAGTCCATTCTCTTGTCAGAAATTATGCATTTAGAAACTGTCAAAACTAGGGTTTCAAAAAGGTACTGCATCCTTCCCCTTTACTCCCCAATTCTTCAGAGGGGCAGTGGTTCTTGCTATGACACTTAGGCTTGCTTTCTCCATCAACAAAAGTAGCAGCAAACTACAAAGATTGTGGTTGTTTCCCCCTTTTATCATTCTCTTTGTCAGCCTGATCAGTCCTCAATGGTAAATGTGCTGCTCTGTTGTGCACAGCCAGCGGCTCGCAATTTGCTCACTATGTTTCATGAGACAGTTGTTTGTGGCTGTTTGGAACACATTTACCTCTTTGGGGATTTATGCGCTAGTTGCAATGCCAACCTCCATAGTGATAGAAATTTCTTTCTAACTAAAATAGATAATTAGAAGCTGGTAATTATTGGTCAAGAATTATCAGAGTGAAAAAAATTAAGCTCTTCATAAATAGTTCTTGGCAATGTCATCTCTTTACATTATCTCATGCCTAACAGCACTTTTCTCAGAGCACTTACAAATTTACACTACTGCTGTTGAGCTCCATAATTTTATATGGTGTAATTCCTTTCCTGAACTCCCCCAATTCTGTCCATGCTGTATATGCATGGGTGCAAAATCCAAGGCAACTGCTACAGCAACTGTTTGGTCTATTTGCACCTAACTGCATCAGATACTACAGACATAAAGGAATCAGTTGAAGATGAAAAAATGTTTATTGTGTCTGCTTAAAATAACAGTGAAAATAATAGGAGGAGCAGTGGAATGCATCAAACAGAACACAAACAATGGCAGACTCTTTTCCTACTCTCTCAGGTCAAATGCCAACTGTAAACTATGTAATGAAAACAAAGGAATGCCAGAAAGCTTTTCTTCCACAGACGCCGTGTACCCAGAAATAGAATTTTCTCAAAGAAGGCTGCTAAAAGCGCTATGTATTCCATACAGATTAAAAAAAAAAAAAAAAAATTAGAGGAAAGAAGACAACTGAAGAAATAACATTTATGCCAACACTTCTAAAGTCATATGAAACGTGGATTTGTGTTTCCTCCTTTCCCACTCAAAAGCTGGAAATTGTTTTGCCCACAAATGTCAGTACATACACCAACAAGCAGTTCTTCATTTGGCAATTATTCTTACAGTTACCCAAACAAAAGTGCATGCCTACATCTAGATCCAAAATAATGCCAAAACTCAGGGCCTATTTAAAAAAACCCACATCATGCCTTGCTTTCTGTCTGCTAGCATCCCCTAGCCTAGCCTGACTCAGTGTGTAGTTTAAGCTAACATGGCTCTGCTTGATGAAGTACAGTGTCTGGAAATGTGTGGACAGATCTGGCAGTCAGAACTCTTGAACTTAATGCAAGCAAGGGATTCCACTTCTATGTCTCTCTGTCCTTATCCATTCAATGGAAAAGGCTTACTGCCCCATCCCATCATGAAGATGTTGGGAAGACTCAATTAAAGGCTGCAGAACAGTTCTGAAATGGAAAGTTCTAGAAGTAGTAAACATGCAGTTACTAAAGGAAAGCTGCCTCTGTGACATCTTTTTATTACATAACTTGTATAATGTGAATTGCATTGTTGTCAAAGATACTTAAGGTTACACTTCACTGGGTCATCGGCAGATTTTATTTTCCATTAGGTGGCATAATCCCTCTTGTTGAGTTGATTGAAATATATAATAAAATCTGTAAAAATGCTATATACTCTTAACAAAGAAGAGTAAGAGGCTTTTCAAATAGCCTCTAATCCCTCTTCCCCTGCTAAATGTCTAGTTGAGATTATATTTGATTAGACAAAAACACACACATATATACAACCTAAAAATACCTATCCTCAGTGGAGCTATTTTAGCCAACAAAGTAATTCCAGTTGCCTTATTTAAAAGTCTAAGTTTCACACTGGGGTTTTATAAGTATAGCTTTGCCTCAGTGACCTTCCATAATGCAACTTCTCTCTGTGGATGTTAGCAACATGAACTCAGTTTACATTGCAGGATCATGTTCAAGGGGCAC
This sequence comes from Erithacus rubecula, assembly GCF_903797595.1. Lineage (NCBI taxonomy): Eukaryota > Metazoa > Chordata > Aves > Passeriformes > Muscicapidae > Erithacus > Erithacus rubecula. The sequence goes on from NC_136689.1 coordinate 103,232,907, forward strand.
AGTGATTAGATGGGACACCATCAACTTTTCTAGGCTTTCAAACTGCATCATGATGTTGAGAGGCAACTGTTTCCCTCAGCTGGCTGAGCATTATCTCTGTTAGTGGTTCCCACTCATTTCTGAGTGGAGTTTGGCAGATGACTTTCCACTTTCACATTCGTCCCATGTTCCAAGTGCCTCCCCTTTTTTATTTTCTCTGAATTATGATTATGGAGCCCTTCAGGTAAGAAGACACTACATCCATCAATAACCACAATTCAGATAATGGGAACATTTTACTATGAGAGGAAATAACAGTTCCTGACACTGGCAATGATGTCTGTAAAGGCATTTCTTGCCCCTACATCTGATATAGGGATTATCACACCATTTGACTTTTAACTCCTGCCTTGCCACATCACCTTCCCCCTCTCTTGCATTTAGACTCCTTTCTCTGCGTATTCCTGAAGCTCCTTTACTTTCTTTTTCCCAGAGATCAAAGACACTACATCCTGTTCTTCCAATCACCTACTAGGAAATCAGGGCAAAAAGACACATTTTATCAGTTACATGTAAAAAAAGGGAGGAATCAATATCTTTAGGAAACCTTTTTTTTTTTGTTTGTTTGTTTGATGTGCTGTATCAACAAGCCAATATTCACTCCAGTGCTTAATCTAATATATTTATCAATCTATGTATTGATATGTATGCAGGTAACTACAGATATATATATTACATATATTCACACAAATGTGTTTGTATGCAGGTTTTCTGTATTATGTATAAATACTATAAGAATACCTACAGATGTACATGAACTAAGGCTGGTTAAAAACAGCTTGATATGACCCCTTGAACCTTTTCCTCTAGACAGAAAATGGTCTTGGAAAAAGGCCTGTGAACAATGATATAAATTAAAGGGGAGGGGGGAGAGTAAAATTAGAAAGATAGCTAAGGAAAAAATCCAATTAGTGGTGAGAGGACTAACAGAATTGGAGATCAGAAATTATTTTTTCCTTGAGTTTTGATTCCGAGGTCACATTCAAAACTCTCCAGAACGCTGATATTCCTTTCACTCCACCCCAACACAAAATCCCCTTGCATTTGCTTAATCGAGGCTGCATCATTAGGAGCTGCACTGTTAAGTCTGGCAGTGCAGATAAGAATCTTCCACTGAACACAGATTACCACACGCATGACCGGCAAATCTCCCTGCATGTTTTGCAAGCTCCTTTATTTCACTGGGAAGATTTTATATTAAGCACGTTTAAATCTGTGTCACTATGGTTATGTCATGAAGTAATATCATGCATGATTAGATAGAACACAGACAAAACAATTAAATATTGTTTTAAAAGATTTTCTTTCTCATTCAACCTCATCCAGCTTTTAAGAAATTAAATGTAGGCAGCTAATAGCTCAGTTTAAGAAAATACATCTTTTCAGATCTGCAAGCTGAGGCCAGCTAAGTGGATTTGTCCTGCTTTACTGACTCTCTCCCCATTTTGCTCCTCCCATTCTGACTCTTTAATAAAACTCATCCAGAAAATAGAGGGAAAAATAAATCTGAGTTTTAAATGAATTAAATGAGTTCCTTTTCTAAAAATGTGAGGCACCTGGGAAGTGGGTAGTAAGCAAATAAATCATCAATTCCAGCATCATCCCTCATAAAAAGTGTCCACATTCCCCGTCAAGTTTCAGCATCACTATATGCTACAATTAAGAACATTTCAAACATTGGACTCAAATACAACAGCAGAAGTTATGACTTCTGTTGTTAATATTATCATACTTTTAAATTCCATTACTGACACAAATTGAATACTCTGAAGCAGTTCAATTTATCTCCTACCAAAAAACACAAGACATCAAAACTAAGGCTTAACCTAACATGTAAATTGCTTGTCTTCTTTTAAAAAAAACAGTTTTTCATTTCCATTTATTCATTTTTATGAAAAATACAAATAGTTTATGCTCTAAATATGTAACAAATGAAGTACCCACAGAAATGGGCTATTAGGTTTTGGCAGATAACTTTTTTTACAGTGCAGCCAAATTGTTAAATGTTCATGGAAGAAATCTGCATGTTACCTCAAAAGAAAAAAAAAGAATTACCACCAAACCAGAAAGTGAAAAATCAAGCAAATTCTCTGCTGTTGGATATATAATTATTAGCTTCTATACCATATTTTTGACCTGTGCTTTGTAAGATTTTCTTCTATTTTAGCAAGAAAAGCAGCATAAGGGAAGCAGGAGTAAAAAAATCGGTGGTATCCATCTCTGTTTTAAAAAGCAAAATTTGGAAAAAAGACTAAAAGAAACAAACCAGGAGACAATCCTGGCAATGTTATCTTATTAGTGAGCAAATGATGTGCTTGATAAATTTAATTGGCTGATAGAACTCTTAGTGCTATTACTGAGTAGTTACCAAATTGAAAACATTATGGGTAAACCTAGGGGAATCAGCAAATAATAGGAAAATATGAATATCAAAGAAAAAGCAGCTTTTGTTTTATTCCAATTTACAGCTGTAACAGCTTTGTAAACATCAGGATCCAGGAATGCTAAAAGACATTTTTTAAATGCTTATACCTTAAAGAGTGTATTCCATTACTGTATACTACAATACCTTACTTTTCCAAATAATTTATAGCATTTAATTGTATACAGATCCACTCAGGATTTTTTTCCAGACTGCTCAAACATAACAAACAATACTATTTTATGGCCATTTGAATTATTTATGTTTCTTAATGACAAAAACTCACCAGTTTTGATTTTGGTACTGAGGTGCTTGAGAAGTACACAGTAGTGTCATTACCATAATAACTTCTGAAATTAAAACCTGTCTAAAACTCTGCGGAAAGCTAACATCCAGTTCATTAACCATTCCTGTTAGTTTGTTTTCAATAATGCAAAAATGATTAGAAGTTTAATTTGCTAATCACCTGTGTTTTGACTGGCAGTAGATATATAATTCTCTGCAGAAGTCTAAACTAGCCCTTGCAGAAAATAAAGTATGCTAATGCTTTATCAAGTCTAATAATATGAATACAAAAATCAATCATGCCTAGGTTAATCATTGATGGATCCACAATTAATTTCTCCTTAACTCTGTTTAATTTTAGAGACAATGGTGATAATGAGTAAGAAAAATGGCTATTTGTCTTTGAGAAGTTTTAATGCTCACTTACCAATCATGTGGTTTGCAACATGAACTTGGATATCCCACTCATTGTAGAAAACCATCTGACATTTGATGCACTGGTAGGTCTTCTTCTAAAGAAACAAGGGTAGATGAAATTTACTGAAACATACAGTTTTAATAATTTCATTATAACTAAAAACACTGAAATTCACAGTGGTCATTTAAAGCTCTCCAGCAGTGCTTTCATTAAGGCTTAATTATAATATACAAAAATAATACTCTGCAGGTTCTGTAACACGTTTCATTTGAGTTTTTTGAAACCTGGTAGAGATTGCTGTCAACTTCCTAACTCAATGGACACATCAGTATTGCTAAAACATCTATCATACTCATGAAGGCAAAATGGAATCAGGATATATGGATGTAAGCCAACAACATTGAAATCAATGTGGATCCTTCATTTTGGAGCAGTGGATTAGGTCCACTACAGAACAAGGGAGAAGCCAGGAAAAGAACACAGAAATGGGAAATGTGCTGCTCTCATTTTCAGTGGGGCTTCAGAATTTCCTCTGCACCACAAATTTTAAATGGTCAATCAGGCTGCCATTTTTCAAGGAGGAAAACCTCTCAGCTAGTCTGGACAAAAAGTTCCTTTATTAGGGCCTTTTCTTCAATAATACCTATTGGCAAGCCTGTACTAAAACTGGGAATCCTGACTGGAAACTAGCCAGAGAGCATGCCTTCTGGCCACATTAGATTGGGCTTGACTTACTTAAAAATCATGATTATATGGCTCAAATTTCATTATAAACCAGGAAATACATTATCCTGCTCAATTCGGTGCACAGAGCATATTTTTCATTTCTGTCTTGATGTCTTTCAAAAAAGATCTGCTCTTTCACTTGTCCAAGACATTTCAACATCCTAAAAATGTAACTGCATTTTCTCTCATTATTTTTCTTGATCTGAATTGGCCAGAGAGTTGATATTGGAAAGCATTGTTTAATAAGTGAAAACTAAGAGTGTATTCAAAGTCAGGTTTCGTTTTTCTTTCATAAGACTTTAAATCTGCAGTTATCCAGGCATCTAATGAGAAAAGTCAGATTCATACAATTATTCAACTGCATAATTGTAGTATCAAGGACTCAAGTCCTAAGGTAACAGTCCTGAAGGGCTCAATTCTTGTTTTGAAGATGCAATAAAGTCAAGGTAAGCCCTGAACTGCCACATCAAGGCAGTAACTCAAGAGACACAGATCTTTCTGTACAGCCACAGGCACCTTGCCTACATCAGCAAAAAGAAGAAAAAAACCACAGAAAAACACATATTTTTTAAAGAATGTAAAGTCACAAGAAGCTGGCACAGATGTATTAAAATTGCAGATATCCCATATTTAGTTGAAGAAGAAATAAGGTTCACTGGATAACGTGCATCAAAAATACAGCCTCACTTGTATGCATTTAACTTGTGAAGAGTTTTATTCAGCTGGTATTATCAATTATATTCTTTAAAAGGTGTTAGCTGTTTTTACCTGACTCCAAACAGTAATAAAGACTTGCTAGACTTTTTATCAGCATCTAAATTTAGATGCCCTGTCCCAGACAGATAAAGTGCCCTTCTATTAAATATCTTTCTACTTCAAGCCTGCAGGCAGGAATATAAAGACTTTTCAAACATATGTTGTTTTGCCTTACCAAGTTAACTGAAAAATTAGTGACTAATCAAAGTCAGCTCTGAAATTAAGTGTTCCTGTGGGCTCCTCTTTACAAATCTCCCATTGCTTTGCATACACAGAGGCTATTTTAATTTTCTCAATGACAATAAAATGTGCTGCATCTCTTCATGGTGGAAAAAAAAATAAGCTTTTTTTGCTGTTTTTCATATAAATTAACCTCAGTTTTTCAAAATTTACAAAGTTATATATCAATATGCAGACAATCAAAAACCAATGGACACCCAGAAACCAAAACAGCTTTGACTTAGTGTTACTGTGATGATTTGTAAAGCCAGCTGCTTTTAAAGATAAAATATTTTTCTCTTTTTTTATTCATGTTACAATACCGGTAACATTGGTAGAAAATAAGATTTAGTTTGAGGATATCCTATTACATGCTGGTAAATTTAACCTTACTGCACTACATCTAGATCTAGCAAAGACCTCTAAATAATGACAGTCACGATCAACAATTTATTATGCTAAGCTCTTTACAAGATGCTTTTTGATGCTGACATATAGAACAACAATATCGCATAAATAACAATCACTCTCCCCTTTTTTAAAACATTGTTTCCCTTTAGAACTAGTTAGAAAATATTTCTTACTCCCTGATGACTGGCACTATGTATTGTTTATTAGCATACCCCTAGCATTATTCCTGATATGTGACTTTGTAGAAAAACAAAGAAACATAAATGTAATGGCTGGTCTTTTCTCTTGTTAGCAGAGCAATGCAGAGTGCATGTCAAGAATTGTCAGCAAAATTATGACTGATGTACATAAAGACAACACATACAAAGGTTGGGGATTTTTTGAAGTCAAATGCTAAAAAGTAAAGTGATTTGACAACAACAAAAAATAATAATTTACTAGCACTTACTAGCCTGTTCAAAATGATCTGACATATTTGCAGAATCACACACGGAGTTTTTCCTTTTATCATGGAGGGAAGATTGTTTTTGTGACTGCTGCTTGATCAAGCACTAGTTCTTTTTTGTTTCCAAGTATATTCTAAAACGTTGGCATCAACTTTTATTAGCTCAACACACACTCATTTCAAAGTGTCTAAACTTGTGCATGATTAAGTTTTTTATTTTAAAAGCATATTCAGTAAATTCCATTTACTCCTAGATTTTCAAAGTGATCAAACCCAGTTGTTTTCATACCATGTTGAACAAAACCCACATATATATTTCCATATGTTTCACATTCTAAGGAACTCCTTGTTTGCTACAGGTTACACATTAGTCTCACAAGCTTGTTCAGAACCATGGGACTCCTTACTGCTCACAGGAGTTCCTGGGTCTTGATGTGCTTCATGGCTGATCCCAGTTCCCTACTAGGGTGAGATCTGGGGGGAGATCCAGCCCCTCCTCACACTGTGTTTACAAAAAGGAGAAACTTGGGAACTTAAGTGCCAGTTTTTCTCCTCCATGCTGAGTGTAAATCTGAAGCCCAAGTCATTCTTGGGGCCATCCATAATCACTGTAGAATAGTAACTGCTTGGACAAATGTCTCACAAGAGCTTTGGGTGTCTGTTGCATTCCTATTTTTATAACCATTTTAAAGCCTTCCAGCATTCAAATCTTCTCTGTGACTTCATTTAAAGAGCTTTGGGTGGAGCATATGCATGTGCCTCCTAACCTTTTGAACAGCTAATGTCACCTAAACCTTTAATTATTGTCCCAATCCTTACTTATCACTCTGCAGTTTTCTGAATTTCTTTTTTTATAATGGTGCCCGGAGTGTCCATGTAATGTGAAATGAGACTTTGTTGCTTTTATAAACAATCCAGGAATATGAACTTTCAATTGGTACTTCAATTCTGTGTACATAATTTTATTTGCTCTGCTTTTATAGATGAAGCAGAACAACTAATAACCACACTACTAGAGGATTTACAGTTCTATTCAGAAGTGCTTAAAAAGCATGCAGAAAATACTTCTGTGTAGACTTTTGTGCCCTGTGACTGTCTGAGGTATTGATATAATCTTTTTTTCTATTCCCCAGCCTCATTATGTTACTTGAAAATGAACTGCATATGCTACTTTTCGGCTCATGCTCCACCTCCTTGTCAAAATCATTCAGTATTTTATCACCTGCCTATTTTGTTCTGACATTTCCCCAGTTTTGTACTATCAGGGAATTTCATCACCTTACTACTTATTCTTTCTCCCAGACTACTGATACGCTGCATAAGTTCAACAAAATTGGTGCAAATAATGATTCTGAAGGCTTTCCATTATTTACACCCCTCCAAACCAACCTGCTTCAATTCACAAGACTCCTATGCTTTCCATACCCAAGATCGTGTTTCTTTTCTTTTTTAATCAAAGAAAGTATCTCTCCCTATGCCATACTTATTCACCCAGCAGATTAGTCTTTTGTGCTATACCATTTCAAAAGCTTTGCTAAAACCCTGGTAAATCATGTTTATAGGCTTCTCTGTCAGCACTTGTGGCTATTCTCTCCAAATACTCTTTATTGAAAATTTTAAGCATGATCCTCCCTCTGTGAATCTTTGCCCTCTATCCTTCATTAAATCCAAACTTTCTTCTATCATATCTTTGATTAGCCTTCCTCTTCTGTTCCCCTCTGTTTAAATCAAGCTCACAAACCAGTAACTTCATGCATAAGCCTTATATTTCCTGTTAAATGTTTGTTTAGTGGCCTTTTCCCATGCTGTTGATTCTTCTTCTTAAAGGCCACAAGTTTATCTGCTTAATGTTTCCTTTTATCTTCAGCTCCTTTCACTGAGAATTTTGGAATGGGTATTTCTGTAAGTAGTTTATTGTATATTATACTCCATTATATTACCTCTAATCTGTACTTCATTCTTCTCCATGGGGAGGATATTCCACTAGCTCAATGACAAAGCATTTGTTTAACAGTACTGGTTTCCTTGATTACTGATACCATTTCTGGATCTCCTGTACCCATGCCCCTTTTAGCTGAATAATTATTTCCTATATGAAATAAATAAAATATCATTTATAGCTTCTAATGCATGGCACCTACAGTCTTAGGCTTGCAGGAATCCCTAGTTTGTTCTATACTCCTTTTACACTTCTCTTCTGTGCCCTATCAAAAATGGTTTTGATGTGCACCTGTTGCTCCACCAATAACCTCCTGTTTACACCTAATTACATTATTTGCCCTTGACACACCACTGAAGGGGATTTTCAAGGCTTTTCCCCTTCAGTTTTAGCACAGACTGAGTGTATGGATCAATAACAGAGCTGAGACAACCTGCTGTTACCAAAAGAGAGTGATACCACACCTCTCACATCCTCTAATTCCCTTCTCCCATATCAATCATTCACTCCATTTCCCTCACATAAAGGGTGGAGTTAATTCAACCATTTAAACTGACAGAACAGTAACCTGACAAGAGAAAGTAAACAGCATCCAAAAACATCATATGAAAATAACAAGACATTTAAAACTTGCACACTAACTACAGCAATTTGCCAGTGCTAACTCCTAATGCTGCCAGCTAATTTTTTTCATCATTATTTTATTAAGTATTAGCAGTGTGCTTGGCCCTTCATGATACACAAGAGCAACCATGGTCCTAACTTTGTCCATTTAGCAATTTTTCATCAGAGTTCAGATTAATTTTGACAGTACCTTAATTGAGGATTTCTTTCTTACCTTCCTGGATACTTAGTTTGTCAACCTTAAGCTCTTAGAAAACTAAGCATATGTTAGCCAGTTTCACTGCATAGTTATTTATCTTGTTTATGGGGCACTGTCATCTTGCTTTTTTCTTTTAAATTGACTAATTGCCAACTCTTGTAATTGCTCACACAAAACCCTTTAATTAGTATTTCCTGATTACTTTAAAAAACATGTTCATGGAGATTTTATGAGTATTTCTCTGTTCTGTTTTCATTTAGCCGAATCTTAAATTATAGCAGGGTCTGAGTGTATATGCCTGTGGAAAGAATACAATCAATCCCATAAGGTAAACAAAATGAAAAAAGGAAAGAAAGATTATTTTTTTCTCATTTCTTTCATTATGGTTACTTGTTGCATACACAAAATATATTGAGTCAGAAATACTAAGGATCATGTTAGCAGTCCTTTCTTTTCTATTCTGCTTGAATCCATGGTCTGCTGTTCTGTCTTTCACCTTTATTCTGGATTCTGTATTTAATCATGTCTGTCTTCAATGTCTCTTAGTTCCCAACCTTTCCCTCCCCTAGCTGACGAAGAGCATTAGCTTGTAATGTCTCACGTCCCCACACAGAAAAAAACCACATCTTGCCACATTTAAAAACTGCATCTCTTCCCTTTGAGATCTCTAATTCTTTAACTCTCTCTAGGCCTTTCAAACTCAGTACTGAAGTGAAATATCTGTCAGAAAAGTAACTCTAAAACCTGGCAGCTCCTGGCTGTATATTTATTTTCTCTCTCGATTACTTCATATTAGGCTTATATAGTTTATGAAAACAAACAGCTTAAAGTACTGTGAATTTGATTTGGGATCTAAAAAACTAATACACCTCTATCTCTCCTGCTGAGGGCCTGATTCTGGGTGAGCCTGAGTCTCTGAGCAATGCACATGTATGTGCTGGGCAGTGCTCAGCAATTTGGGGCTGACTGTGTCAGCAGCTGAATTTTCTGTCAGCAACCCCACCCCTTTCTGTCCCCTTACATTGCCCTTAAAATCAAAGGCAGTGGCCAGGCTGAGAGCATCTGAAGAGCTGTTAGCCCATCCAGAGGCATCCCAACACTCAGCATCTCTGTCAGAGCCACTGTGTGGCTGAGGACACTGAGGAGGAACTAGGACCAACACCACAATGATAATTCTGCAGATGAAGTAGCATCAAAGCACAGGCAATAGAGCTTGACTTGGCAGGTCTGAGACTCAAAAAGCTGATATTCTGAGTAAGCTGATTTTTGTTTCCCTTTTAAGGTGTTTTTTTTTTTGCTTTGTTTTTTAAAAAAAGGCAAACTGAGACAGACCACCATTCAATAAAGCCACTACTTTCTTTACCAACAATCAGCAACAGATGTAGCCCAATAAAATTAATAGTTTGCAAGTACGCACAAGAGAATACTCTTGTCTCTTTTCTCCATCACAGATTTTGCAAAAGCTCTCTGGATTTTAACAAAAAGGCAAAATCAGGAGCTTTTTATATACTTTTTTTTTTTTTTGGCAATTTAAAGACTACAACTGCTTTTCTCCCACTCTGTGGAGAATTAATGCTGATTAATTTCACTTTCCAAAGTGTGACTTAGGACCCTCCCCCTGCCCTTAATTGTCCACTTTTAACTCAAACTGAATTCTGCACTATTACTTACCAAGATAATTTAATCCTACAGAATAGAACTTGTGCTCAAAAATATGCAACATTAATATTAATGTACAAACAGAAATATATTACTCATACATAATATATAAGAAATTAATTTTCATTGAAGTATCAAGAGAAGGAGTAAACCCCTTAGATCCTTCTCATGCAATTAGCTGTGCACTTGAGGAAGTCAATGGGACTTCACAAATGAAGGCTTCACACGATAACATGGGCAAGACTGGGGTTTTAAAAAGGCACTACAAGATATGCTGTGAACAGAGTCCTACAATCATATTGCTGTGATTTTAGTGCTACCCTCCATGGATGCACTTAGGCCACATCAACATTAACAAATATACTGGTAGCATCTGAGCTGGCACACAGCTGCTGACACTGCAATGACACTTGACTGTGTGCCCAGTTGAAAAACCTCTACAGGGCAGTGCAGCTGCCCAAGGAAGTGGTGTACCAGCAAAACAAGCACTGTGCTCAGCCACTCTTCAACACTGTCCACAATGACTTGTGTCTAACTGGTTTTCTTTCTGTTAAGACTTACTGTCTCTGCTCTAAGGGAATTAAGGGAACTTCACAGAATTGCCTCTGTTCTATTTTATAATCTTTTATTTTCACATTAATTCTTAAAATACCAGCAGTTCCTCTTAGGTACATCCTGTAATAAGTTAATGTCTTTTTACATGGGGCTTCATTCTACTGTTTCCCTATCTGAAAAAAAAAAAAAAAATTAATGCAGAATTTGTTTCAGAATCAGAATGCTATACTTCCAGGTTTGTAGGACTTTGACCACTCAATCAACATCATACAAACCAGCTGTGAAGCAGCAAGCATACAAGAAATGAGGAACTATGGTTGAAGACTGATAATTTGGAAAAATCACCAGGTGATGCAGACATTCCCTGCCTAGGCCTGTGAGAGAAACACCAAGCAGCAGAACAGGAATAACTGCAAGTTGGCCACTGTCTCTGATGGTTGTAAGGATTTGTATACAGACAGCCATATTCCTATAGTTGGCCCTAAACCTATTCCAACCATCAGAGCAGAAACCAAGAGGACTGTTACAGCAGTGGTAAAGCAAACACAGAAGGAAATCTGGAAGTCTGAAGTCTCAGATTTGTTGGTGAACCACCCTGTTTCCTACTGGAAGATGCAGAGAGAAGGAAGTGGCCTTCCAGATATGAAAAGCCTTTAGATGTACCTTTTTAGACAGAGTGCTGTGAAACATCTGAAAAATAAGCAAAAAACCAGAGGAAATGTATTCCAACACAGGACACCAAAACTGTGGACATATGATCAAAGGAGATAAATAGCTCCCTTCTCTCCTACCACCCACCTTATTTTTGAGTACACAAGCAGCAAGTAACTTTGAAATGGTTGCATTTCTATGTGGCAGTATTTCTAAGACACTCTTCAAAGGCATTTCACAGGCCTTAAAAATGATTCCTAGAAGTGCACATTATTACTAGTAGGACTGAACTGAGGGAGGGCCCTGCCTTTTTAGTCACTGACTTATGGAGCCATATACCAGTGACAAAGGTTTAGCCACCAAGGGGAAACATCAACATATATCTGGTAGATGGGCCCAAAGGATGGGTAGAAACCACAGAAGATGATTGGTTGATATCTGGGGATCCTCTGGTCCTGTCCTCCTGTTCAAGAAGGGTCACCTAGAGCCAGACCACACCCACATGACTTGTGAGTATCTCAAAGGGATACACAACTGTCTGGGTAACCTCTGCCAGGGCTTGGTTGCCCTTGCAGTGTTTCCTGATGTTCAGAGGGAATCTCCTGTGACTCCATTTGTCCCCTCTGCTTCTTGTACTAGAATTCACACAGCGAGGGTGGATGTTAGCAAGAGATTTCTCTGATGTCATACCCAGCAAAATATGCTGAATAAGATAGCACAGGTCATATTTATCCAATAATTTGTAATATAATGCAGGGAATAGTATAAATGAAAGCTGGCTTTGTCAGGAAGAAAGCTACCTTACAGTTTTGAACCACCAGGCTTAAGATCAACTATCTGCTATGACAGATCTGGTAGGTCAAAGAACAGTATTCTTTAACAACATGTCAGGTTGTTTTCTTATGTTCATTTTGTACAACTTCATGAAACAAACAGTGGTGGGGCTACACACCCATTTTAAATTAATGGTTAACCCATTTTATTTCCCTCATAACAGAGTAACAAATCTGGGTGTTATGTTTGTTGTACAAGACAAAACAATGCACACACCATATATAACAACTTTATTGAGTAGTGGTGAAAACAGTTCTCATGAACAGTCACTTGAGAAGTTGGCCTGTGAGTATCACAAAGAACAGATCATACTTTCCTCCTATAACTTCATGTCTTGTGTTGTCTTGACTTTTGCAAAAAAAAAAAACAGGTTTAAACTTCAGCTACAGCCATCTTCCTGGTATGGATCTCTTAAAGGCTTCTTTCATATTTGGAATCTATCACCTCTTGGGTCACCTCTCTTCCCAAACATTGTAACAACTTCATAGGCTTTGAGATTACTATTAATCTATTACTTTTTTTTCCCTGAAACTGGCCAAGAGTAGTCCAAAAATAAGACATAGAAGTGAGACAATCCTCTAGAGCTATGCAAACCAGCAGAAGAATAGATACGTCATGATTTTCCGTGTATTGTTCCGAAAGACGATCAGGCTAGAAAATTGTGAGAAATTTCTTCTTGTTTCTACCCAATTCTGAGATAAGAATACAAACACTCATCACTACTGTGATTTTCCTCTGGGGCAGATTTTTTTTTTTTTTTTTTTTGGTGGCATACTACACCAGTCAGTTGGCCAGTGCTTTGCTGAATCTACATTTGCCCACTCTAGAGATCCTTAAGGACTTCATCCACATTCCTGTGTCCCTCTGCAGTTCTTCTATGTTTCTTCAAGCAGGCATTCCACTCCCCCCCACCCCCCTCACCCTGGCTCATTTTATGGAAATCTTGGTTTAGTGCTCTTGAAAATTTTGGAGAAATTGTTATCCTTTTGTCCTCTCATGCGAAGTTTTCCACAGATGTGAAGATGCCTCTCCAAATTCCCCATCTGAAGCCTCTGACAAATAACAAGACAGACAAACAGCATTAGATTTTAATGATCAGTGGACAGGAAATTAAGAAAACTCACTACAATTCCCCCCCTTGCTTCTGTTCAGCAGCTCCCAGCCAACATATGTCCTTCCTTTCACAGACTGAACCCATGGTGTGTGTGAGGTGGGAAGTTTGAAGCTTAACTTTGGTAGGATTTACAGCAACAGGATAACAATACTACTATTCTTGAAAAATTCAAAGAGGAGTCTGATAGCTCACCACCAAAAGTGTTAAGACAAAGAGAACAGAAATGCTTAAGCTGGACTTTATCAGCCAATTCATGGTAGTGGTGGTACCAGAAATTAAAGTATAGTGCAAAGTGGAGGTGGGCTACTGTGACAAAAAAAACCCAGGCTAGCTCTTCCTAAGAATAGATATGGTCACACTTTAAATAATACTTTCCTGAAAGCAATGTTAAAATGATGCTAGAAGACAGAACTGGTATTTTTAGTGAACTCATTTTTAAACTCCAGAAGCAGAAAATATATTTGTCACAGATTAGTTCCACAAACTCTTTCAAAGCCAAATCTTTGTGCCAGCAACAAACCTTCTTTACCTTTTTCTGTCCCTGGATCCAAAATACAGCATGAAAATCACTTGTTCTGGGCCTGGATTCACTGACAGGAAACCCAAGGCACTACTTATGTTTACATTACAAGTTTATGTGCTTATTCATAAAAATCCTGTAGTCAGAATGATCAGCTTGGATTGCTGATGAGGAGGATTATTTTAATTTCTTTATGTATTTCAATTAAATGCATGAGTATTGATTTCAGTACATTTTTTCAGTTAAAAGCACTGTGATTTATATTGCTAAAATGCTATTGCTTGCCCTGCCAAAAAGCATGCATCTGGGAACATTTCTGGGTTGCTTACAGTCTTTTCTTTCTTCTTTCCATGTGCATGCTGTTGAAATAAACCAGCTACTTCAAAAAGCAGTCCCTGTTTTCTGTCTTTGTGGGTCTGGCAGTGTTTTGAACAGTGGGGGGAAGAATAGTAAGCAAGTAAAAGTACATTCGGGGCCCATGAATAAAGAGGAAAAAAATGGAATGATAAAAGAGTACACCTACCTGAGCTCCATTCTTTTTCCCAGGGTGACATAGTTTCTGGATTCATCTGAGGTCGGAGAAGTTGAGTTTCAAGGAGGCAACAGCTCTCCACAGCATCTGAATTTTGTGCCCCCATCTCTACAAGCTCATTGTCAGCCTGCACTTTCGTGGCTCCTTCCAGAACGGTGCTGTGATGTTCCCGGTGTCCCCTGCTGTGACATGCCCATCCTGGCACACAGCTCTGCACAACCACAACAGGACAGAGCAGCAGCCCCAGATTCACTTATTCTGCTCTCCAGCTGGGGTGACAGTTGCTAGCTCTCTCCTTTGTCCAGCTTTTTTGATACTCTCTGAAACAGCGAGTTTCTGCAGGTCTTTTGCCACACCTAGATAAATAACCTTCCCTCCTGAAATAATTTGGCCATGTACTCACTCTGCTCATTCTCTCCTCGAGAGCAGAAAACCCAGAGCATTCTTGTATTATTAATGATGCACTGTTTGCATTGCCACAGGTAATACAGTATTCACATGAGCTTCACATTCATGGAACAAAGTGCTACAGAAGCAATTAGGCTCCTACTCTGAAAGTTACCTACAGGATCCCAAACTGAGCATATTGCATATGTGGATACTCTAGCACAATTCTGGTTTTACCATGAAACTGTTGGTGTAAGCTGGAGTCCATTCCCTCCTCCCCTGATAGCTAAGAAATGGACAATATAATTTATTGCACTGTTATGCTGGTGTGATTCAGCAGTACAGAAGTCTTGAAGCTTAAGAAGTGAGGGCACACTTTCTGCTGAGTCAAGAGCTCTCTCATTAGGTGCCTGACAGCATATCAAGGAGGAACAAGAGAGTCAAGGCCACACAGTTTTTCTTGAACAGATTTTCATCTTCCAAGTGCCTTACAAAAAGTGTACTGTAAGTAAGCATGGAAATGCACTTTTCAGGACATATTTATCTTATATTCTGAATAAGGAAAATGAAGCAGAGATGTTCAAGCAGATTTGGCCAAGTCAGCAAAGCAAATGAGTGAGAAAGGGTCTAGTTCCCAATTCACCAGCCAGCATACCAGACCTTGTTCTCTGCTTTTAGACAGTAACTATCACAGAGGTTATCACCCTAGCCTAAAAGTGTGCTTGCAGTGTGATTCAAGATCTTTGCAAGAAATCTACAGCCAGCTGAATCCAGCACAGTATGAAAACTCAAAGATTAAGTTGCATATCTACTAATTTCAGGGCTCTTTCACAAGCTAATTCTCTACAATCTGCTTGTTTAAATCTGTGTGATAACTTAGGGGTACTACATTCAGCAGTGTGATAGGCTTAATGAGTTCTGACCTGCTCCTTGACTTGTTGTAACCAATGATGAGCACTACTCATAATTTTCCATCCCAACCAGAAGGTAACTTTCAGTGGAGAGGATTCAGGTCAACATTTTTCACTCAGCAAATGGGGTGAGCTCAGCAGGTGTCAGTGGAACACATTATACTGTGGTAAGGTAATTGCACCCTGTCACATCACTGAAAGCAGACTAAAAAGGGAAATTTTCTAGTTCAACTCTGAGAATACTTGGCAAAGAAGCTGGAAGTGACACTTCCAATGTGATCTTTTATCCTAAAAAGGTATTTTCAAATATTCTTATCACTGAAACCTATTACTGAGTAAAAAGGGGTATTCAGCAATATTAATGGTCTGACATCTCATCTATGAAAAATACCCATTTTTCTTGCCTTAGGAATGAAATAATCTTTATCTATAGGTTGAAATCTCAAATCACATGATTCTCAATAATGCAAATGAAATTTTCACTCCTTGATATTATTAATACTGTTTGTTGAAAATTTTCCCAAAATTGCATGTTTAAGTGACTGTCTTCAACATCTCATTCAGTTCAGGAAACATCCTTCCAATGGAGTAGGAAAGCCAGTGACTAATGATAAATTTGAAAAATACATTTTCTTTCACTGTTCGTGTTATATGCTTATGTTTTTGCTTTCTTCTATCCAAACTACAGTTTTAAATATCTGCACATTACCACTTTCTTGCATCACTAGAATTTGAACCAGCAATATCTGCTAGAAAAATTAATTATCTTTCAGGATTTTACAAACATGCATTTATTGTTTCCAGAACTACTAATGCTCTATCAGGAATTTGATAGCTTTGTCTTCCCATGAGAAAAGATTCTGAAAATCTACACTGCTAAGTGGACACCAGAACCATAGACACTGAAAATTCAGTTTACATCCTCAGAATGGAGGTGAGGGGCAAATGGTGATTTGAAGGAGGCAAATGCTATTCACAAATTTGTAGTTTAAAAAGTTTTTTCATCTTAGATACATTTTTATATAAAAATAAAAAGGATTACAAAGAGGAATGTGATGCCAATTACAAGTATAACTAAGAACTCTGATTATACCTGATCTGAGTACAGGAAGATTCACTAATGACACTGAAGGTAACTGATCTTACATCACCACAAATGACTCCCAAATCTCTTTTTGTCTAGTTTACAAGCAAGAGAAAGACAAGTTGGTAACATCTTAGCATGGTAACTGACTTAACACAATTCTAATTGTGTTTGAGGTAGCAGGAACTGGCTTCCAACATGACTGGGAATAGGGATTTCACGTAGTCTCTCAGTGCAAAATGACAGAAACAGAAACCAGGATGACTCTGAACCTATTAAAAACATACAGCTGGTAATCCTGTGGTTCCAACTCAGCAGCAGTGGGATCACCAGTGGCCTAAAACACAACTAATGAGAGACACTCCTCTTCCCTGTTCTTTAAAAAGATGGTTTTCCTTAGACCTCAGGTTCTCAGTCTAACAGCCTTCCAGAAATTCCACACCACATCCCATTCCTCAGGTGTCCCCTACCACCACCCAATGCACAAACCAGAGATGAAGAAGTTATGAAAGCACAGGACCTTTCCCTGGGAGGTGCATCTTGCCTGGTACTTCATCCTGAATTCTCAGCTCTTCGTGGCACTCCAGCATCTGTGCTACCTCAGTGTCCTTCTCCCATCCCTATCTTTGTGTTCTCAGAAGCTCCATAAATACTTACCCCTTGGACCACATATGCTGATGTACCCTCACTCTTCCCTCTCTGCCTCCCTCCTGCCTTCCAGTTTGCAAAACACTGTTGAGTGACATGCTGAGAGATATCTTTCCCAACAGATGGGCTCACAAACAAGGAGTGAGGAAGGTGATGGAAGAGCAGCAGCTCCCTAGCCACAGGGTATCCAAACACATTCACACCAATGGGTTGCATCATGCTCATACCATGATAGGGTAAAAGCTTTCTTGAAACTAAACCTGTTACTTCTTAAAATTTGCTTGTGCTGTGTTTTTAGGCTTCCTGAATTACAAGATGCAAAATACCATGCCTAAATCATAATGCAAGATACCATGCCTAAAATATTACCTCTAAGTTCTAATGGTAACATTTCTGAAGATAAAACAGATTTCCTTCCCTCAGTGCATGACCCTCCTACCTCCCCACATACAGGTGTCATTACTTGGTCACTGGTGACTGAAGAAGCAGATTACATCTGAGTTTGATTTGTACTTTCTAAGTTATGCTGCATGATGGAACTTCAGTCATCAGGCACTAAGTGTTTCAGTGACATCAAAATGTTCTTCATCAGGAATGGAAAGAAAAACAACAAGCAATTGCATCCAAAGGACTGATTTCCCAATTTACCTTAGGCTAGCATTGCATTTCTACTTAATCAAAATATGCTATAAGAGGGAAAAATGAAAGTCTACAACACAATTAACAAAAATACCCTCAGTTTGTTGCTCACAAATATTTTTTGAAAAATCAACCCCTTATGCCAGCATTTTGGCTCACTGTGTCTACTCCTCTGTCATTAATGCTCTCTGCCGTAAGCACAACTCCTAGCTGGGGATTCCAATGCATATGGGAGCTAGGATAAGATTCCAGATCTCAGTTGTGCTGGCATGAAGATAGGTCTCCTCAGTGATACAGAAGACAATATCCTAGGGAGACTGGAATAAGTCCTATTCTGCAAAACTCAATCCAAGATGTAAGGCATATCAAGAAGCAAGTAATTACTAGCTAATGGCTGTGGATGGAAATGTAACATGGATCAGCCTAAGCATTTCATGAAAAGTGACAAGACAGCTTGAAAAAAGGGGGATTTTTTCCACAAGGATGGAAGGTGTCAAGAGCAAAGAAAAAAGGGTTACCTCTTCAGTTTGGGAGGGGCTGATTCTAGGCATTGGAGATACTTGTGGTGTTTTCAGCTGTGTACTGTTGCTGTCTGGAACAAGCTCTCTGTGGATTGACTGAATGTGATTTTGGAGTTCAGTTTCTGATTCAAACTTTACATTGCAACTAGAACAGCGAGTCTTCAGTCCCCCTGCCTTGCTTTTGTTCTCAATGGAACTCAAGTTCTCATTTTGGCCCATGCCTTGTCTGTTACTGCTTGAAGGGATGTTGACACTTGGACTACCACTTTTACTGAGATTAACACAGCTAGCACACAGACCATATGGCAGACCGTTGATGTCCAGTTTCACTAAATCCTGTTTCGAACGGAATTCCTTCAGGCAAGATGCACACTTGTACAGTTTCTGGAGGTGCTGTGCCCGTCCCGTGGACTGCACGGCAGAACCATTTCCAGTTTTCTGCATATGGAACGTGCCGTGGATTTTCAGTTCCAGCGTGGAGGTCACTGTCTGCATGCACACCACACAGCGGAACCCCGTCAAGGAGTTCCTCAGGTCAGGGTGCATTTGGCAATGCTCTAGAAATTCCTCCTCACTCTGGAGCGGCATCTTGCAAATCCTGCAGTTTCCAGTGTCCAGGCTCTTACTATGTGTGACCTTATGTTCAGTAAGAGTCAGAAGAGATGGAAACCGCTCGCCACAGATTGGGCACATATAGTGTTTCACTGGTCCCAAGTGTGTCTGCATGTGCTCTCGAAGCCCATTTTCAGAGAAGAATGTTCGAGAGCACACATTACACTTGTAATTCCCTTTAATGAGCTCAGCCTTTTTCTTCACTATGGCGCTTTCTCCGGGTCGAATGTTGTGGTCTCGCAGCTGGTGATTCTGCAAGAGAGTCTCCATGGTGTAAGCTGCTCCACAAATGTCACAGCCATACATAGGCTCAGACGTGTCCACATCTTCTTCACTGCCATCATGGCTGTTGTGGGACTCCTGGCTATTTGTCAACAGGGTCTGGAGTTCCACTTCCTCCTTCTGAACTTGCTCAGATGCCCCATTTGTTCCACAGTTTGGAGTTTTTGTTTCAAAAACACAGTGTTTTTCCCTCAAGTGCTTTTCCAGCAAGATGATAGCATGGAAAGCTTTGCTGCAAAACTTGCAGTTGTACTTCTTGCTGTGCGTAGTGATGTGACACTGCAGCTCCACCTCTGTACCAAAGGATTCACCACAGAAGATGCACTTGTGTACTTTGCCTTGGTTCTCCAGGTGGTTGTGCTTCACGTGAAGCTGCAGGTCAGTCTCATTGCGGAAATCCCAGTTGCAAGACGTACATCTGTAGACCTTCTTCTCATTGCTGTGCTTCACAGCCAAGTGCAGCTGGATGGAGACTTTGGAGTCAAAAACCTCTTGGCACAAGGTGCAGCGGAAGAACACGAATGTATGCATGTCTAGTAGGTGTTTCTGCAAGTCATCCACAGAAGTGAACTGCTTGTCACAGCTTTCACAGATGTAGTAGGTTGAGGTGATCATGAAATGAATGGTAACATGCTTCAGCAGTGACTCCTGATTAGGAAATTCCTTGTTGCACTGAGGACAGGTCAGTTTTGGCAGGACAGTGTCAAGATGTGTTTTCAAATGAGTCTGAAAACCATCCAAGGAAGTATACTTAGCACCACACTGATTACAAATATATTCCCCAGCAGGACGAGGAGGAGCACCTCCAACTGCCTGCATCATCTTTAAGGAGGTCTGCTCAATGGTTACAGGAGATAATGGACTCATGGCTCTGGACTTTTTCCCATTGTGTATGTAATTCAGCGCCAAAGGAATGTTCTTATGGTTCTCCTTGATATGCTTGTTCAGTTTAAGAACACTATTAAATATTGGAGAATTGGTACAGTAAGAACAAGAATACACTTCCACCACTGGGTCTTTTGGGGTTCCGAGCACAGGAGAACCAAAACGGGAACTGCTAAGATCACAATGGACTTGTCTAATATGCTCTTCCAGGGAAGAATCTGTAAGAAATCCCATGTAGCAATGGGGACAAAAGAATGCATTACTGTCCTTAGCAGCAGGGTTGGCAAATCCATGAGAACATCGGATGTGTTCCTGAAGGGTGTTGAGGTCATTGAACACCTCAGAGCAGAAGTTGCACTGGTAAACCATGGCAGGCATGGTAGAAACAATCAGTGCTGGGTCTGGAGCTTCATGGACTTGCTTAAGATGTTCATTCAGATTGTAGAGAGATGGCAATACCTCCAAACAATACTGACAGATATGGGCTTGTTCGGGTTTATCTAAATGCATAGTTTTCAGGTGTATCTGCAAAACTGCAAGGCTGGAGAACAACTGTTTGTTGCAATAAATGCAGCTATAAGTAACTTTTGCCTGCTTACTTGAAGGACCAGTGATATCTGGCACTTGCTGAGCTGCCCGCTTCCTTCCACGACCTTTTGGTATAGGAGGAGCCGTTTCCACCATTGTTGAGCTATCCACGGAGAGGTTTGAATCTGGGGTAGTGCTAGAGACTGATGTGTACCCCACAGTTACCAAAGACGGGCTGTTGCTGTGGTTGCACGACTCTGGCTGCTGGTGACTGTCCATGTGGCTGTACAGCTCCTCCACAGTATGAAAATTCTCAGAGCAAATGCTGCACGAATTCTTCTTCTCACCATTATGAGCCTGCTCCATGTGATTTACTAGGGACGTTTCTTCTACAAAGAGTTCATGACAGTAAACACACTGAAGAGCAGATCGGTCTTCATTAGGGGAGCACTCAGGGTGACATTCTGCAATGTGCTTCTGAAGATCTTCAGGAAAATCAAAGCCTTCTTCGCACTGACTGCATTTCTGAGTGTCCTTCATTTTCCAGTCCTCCATCCGGGAAGCGGACTGGGAGCCATCTTTGTTCCTCTCGTGAACCTGCATGTGTCCATGCAGCGAGCTAGAGGACAGGAACCCACGCCTACAAATGGCACACTTATATGGCTTGTTGGACGTGTGAGTCTTTAGGTGGATTTTGAGATGATCGCTCCTCGAGAAGGCCGCATCACACTCACTGCAGTGATACTTCTTGTCTCCCGTGTGAAGCTTTATGTGGCGGTCCCTGCTGCGCTTGTGTTTGAAGAGACGGCTGCAGTACGTGCACTTGAAGGGGAGCTTGTCACTGTGGCTTTGCTCGTGGTGCTTTAGGTAGCTGAGGCGGCTGAACGATTTGTCACAGAACTGGCACGGATAGGGCAAACCTGGGCCTCCTTCCTCTTCTCCAAAATCACAGCCTTCTCCATGGCTCGGGGAAGTCTGATCCTTGCTAGAAGGCGATGATGCTGGCCATGAGCAAGAGGGGTCATCCTCAACATCCACTCCGTCTGAAATGAAAAAGAAACATGCCCACAAGCTTAATCCCAAGAGTCAAAAGGAGGTAGAAAATGCATATTAATAACGCAGGACTGCTACTCCTAAATAGCTAAAACATTAAACTCAGACTAGGACATTTCTTAGACTGAGATCCAACAGTTTCAAGACCACATTTATTTTTATCATATTGTAAAACATTAGAAGTTATTAAATAGTTCTGTGCCTATATTAACTTTTTATTGCTTTTTTGTCATTCTTTCCCTGTTTCAGGATATGTATTATACAATGACAACTTTATTAAAATGCAGATTTTAATATATTTAATGTTTCTTTTGTATCCATTGTAAAACTATTTGCATATTATGTGAGCATCTGAAGAGTCAAAGGAAAGAAGAAAATATTACAGGAATGCTTTAGAATGAATACACTCAACCACATATCTAATATTTAATGAAAAGATTTGCCCTGCTTTGCCACAGTTTTGTGGTATTTTTTCCTTTGAAGTTGATTCTGAACACAGGAAACTTTGTAAAGGTATTTCTAAGAGAGACTTGGGTGTTATTCTAAACAATATTAGGAAACATTACAAGAGAGGAACAGGACAACAATATAAACACTGATGCTTTCTCTAATAAAGTGCAACCACATTTCTGCAATAATGATACAATTCAGTTACTGAAAACTGGAAGCTGGATCATTGAATGTTCAAAACAATCTAACAAACCAACAACCAAGATCAAGGAAAATGGGAAAGTGTCACAAGGGTCAGCCATGAACAGATTTTTTTTTTTTTTTTAAGTTCAAGAGGTTGCCCACCATTTCTTCCTTTTTTGCAAAGGCCTCAGCCAGCTGAACTTCCTCAGTACAGCAGAACCTGCACTGTGAGGTGATCGCAGACAAAGCAACTTGTAAAAAACTGGAAACAGGAAAAATGATAAACGCTTATGGTAAAAGCTGAAAGATTTATGACTTACCAGGAAAAGACAAAGCAGAAATGCTGGCCAGATAATAAATGGACTAGTTATCTATGGTATTACCTCATCTCTAAACAGGGAAAGTTGTAAATATTTTTTTAAGAGATGTGATGCACAGTTTTTGCACCTCTTGTTTTAAATGCAGATAACTATACCTCAATGATGATACTGATATTAACCTAAAACTCCTTTAAAATATTAAAAGAAAGTCTGAAGATCACTGTACATCAAGTAATTCTTCTACTCCTTTCCAGTGGCAATGCCTGAGGTTTTTTTTTTCCTTTTAAAACTGACTACAGTAACACTACAGAAAAAACATAACAAACCTCTTAAAAATATCTTTCTAAAGGTATTCTTGCAAAGCAGAAAGTTTCTTAACATCTTCAGTATTCTCTCAATAAATTTACTGCAATAACACGAAAGTTAGAGCTGGCCTATATTATATAAACAAATTCCAAGCCTGCTTACTTTAAGGTAAAGAGATTTTACTAGATTATCAACCTCTTGCTTATCCACAGGAAACAGATGAGGATTCATTCCTTTCCTGCATCTAGAAACTGATGACAACGCCATCTCACTATCAATGCCAGATGGCAACCATCTAACTCTGAGAAAACAACCAAACACCATCGCTGGATGCCTGCCCATTGACACAATGCTTTTCAGGATAACTTGGAAACTGCATGGGTTTTTATCCTCTTGTTTATGTCTTGGAGAGGAGGATTTCACAAATTAAACACACCTTCTGCAGACACAAATATACATCTGTAACTACCTACATACAAATCTGCACTACTGGTATGAATTTAAATGACAAACTCAACTCCCGGCCTGAGTGCCATGTTTTTGAACCAAAACTAGTGCTGCTTGTTTATCAAAGAAATTGAAACATAAAATTCCTTCTTTCCAGCAAAAGTACTGTCATCTGCTAAAATGGTTCCCAAAGTGCAAAATTCCTCATTGTCATACACACTAAACAAAACCAGTCAGGTGAGTTTTTAAGACGGTACATTAACGACTAATATTCACAGGAGACTTTTAATGTAAGTCTGTGTACTGCCCTTTCTAATTGCTGGATTTGACTCTAAAACTGGAAATGATCAAAACAGTGGAACAAGCATTTACAGAAAAATATGCTAAGGTTTTCTCCAGTTCTAAATTTTGTATTAAATGCATCTTTCCAGCTAGGTCTTTAAAATGGGAAAACCTTTTGTTCTTTAAAAATCCAATATATTTCTGACATACACCCACTGATGGCAGATAAACAGGAATTTATGTCAAGCAACCGAGTGAAGAAAAATAGTCTGTGACTGCCTAGGCAACATATTTCGCAACCAAATTTAGTATTAAAATGTATATCCTACAGAGAAATGATATATTATTGTAAAAATGTTTAGAGGAATATAGAGTAAGTGTTATAAATAGTGTACCATCACTGACATAGCAGTAAATCACTTCGTTTTTGTGGCTGCTGCCTGCCCGATTTTACCTATTATACCATTATTCCCCCAGTTCGTGGATCCCAGCAGGCTGTGGGCTGGCAGCAGGGTCAGGATCAAGCGTGGAATGTCACCACGGCACAAGCAGTGGCAGCCCCTTTCCCCCACCAATTCTTCTTGTGTGCCTGGGAGTCTCCTCAGCTTTCATGCAAGGGTAAGGAAAGCCGAGGGGAAGAATGTAACTATAGCACGGAGACAGTTTTACTTTCCAGCCGGCAAATGGAAATGTGAGCCACTTTGCCGCTGCGTTTTTTAATCAGAGCCCGTGCTAATTCTACAGAGAAATTCTCTCTGTGCAAAAGGGAGAAGAGCAAGCCACTTACAAGTCAGACTTGTGTCCTTTTAACTTGAGAAGTGAAAATCTTTCAATCTCAGAGCTACAGAAGAGCCAGCAAGGCAGGAGGAATTCCGCAAGGCGGAGGACAACAGGATTTTCCTGAGTACAAGCCTAACAACGCCTCCAACACATTTTCCCGAGTCCCCCCCGCCCCCTGGCATGGTGGGGCAGGGGACAGCCTGTGTGCAAGGGGCACTGGTGGCTGGCCACATGCTCTGGAAGGAGGGACCCTGGGCTGCCCCCACACAAAGGGCTCCAAAGCCAAGCCCATCAGCTGCCAGTGACCCACAGAAAGGCTTTTGAAACCATCCTTCTGCAGCAAGGGAAATGTTTCACTGCAGTGACTTTTGCTGTGCAGGCTCCAACCTGAACACTGGGAACATTGTGTGCAATGGACATGAACGTGCCAGTTGAGCTCAGGGGCTGGGTAGGAATGGATGTGGGAACTGGTTCCCCTGGAGGGAGGGTAATTACTCCTACAGCAGGACGTGAGTGATGGCAATGCCTGTCCTGCCATCTCCCCACCCTTTTCCACAAGGATGCTGCCCCATAAAATTAAGGTGCAACCACTAAGAGCATGTCCCTTAGAAGGGCAGCAAAGTGTGACTTGCTGCTCTGCACTGAGGCTATTCCACGTGCACAGGCACAAGGTGAGCAGCCTTAGTCCCCAAAACTGTGAGGAGCTGAACTTAAGTCTTTGCAGCAAGCCAGATGCTTGGGATGCAGGCTCCACTCCAGCTTTCCCAGAGGATCTCACTACAGAGCCAGCTCTGCACTGGGGGTAAAGTTTGACCTGCTGTCGGGGTAAAGGGCTTCAAACCCCTTTCCACCCATCGCTCTCACAGAAAATGTAGCTTGCTGCTACTCTGCACACAGCTGCCTGTATATAAATCTGTAGACACCTACACACTGAGCTATATGTCAACGTTACAAGTCTGATCTTTAATGTTATAACAAGCCACTTTAAAATACTCTGGACCAAACTCAGATGCACACATACAAGTTCCCAGGAGTGGTACACATCTATCTGAGGGCAGAATAGGGCTCCAGGTACTTGACAGAGTGTTTATGGAGTTTTAAAATATATTTTCTGTATCGACCTTTTTTTTTTGCTTTAGCACTCACTAAGTGCTACTTACTGTAAATGCCTTTTTTGTGTTATGGCAAGTATTCTGAGTTTCAATGTGATGCACTTAACATGTCCATGTAAATTTTTAATTTTTGGAACCAGTCACTTCACACTCGCTGACTCTAAGAAAGCTCTAGCACTCCTAACCAAAAAACTTTGCTGAAAATCGGCTACAAGGCCTAAAAGTCTATTTAAAGATGCAAATGTGTGTGAATAGTTAGTGCAGATGTTTTTCTACACCAACTGTACTTGCTGAGTTTCACCATTTCCATAAAGCACATTAAAACAAGTGTGTGAACACTCTGAGATGAAAGTACTAAGCACTCCTGAGACTTCCAGTGGAAAGTAGAGCTGCCTGACTTTTCTCCAAGCAGACAGGAATGCCCATGATTCAGCAGCCTGAGTAAATAAAAGAGGTCCTTATTTCCTAATTCTGCTGGCTGGCCACACTGCAGCAGTCTCTGTGCTGCTGCCAAAGGGGATGCAAAACTGGAACTACACCCAGCAGCTGAAGGACTGTCTTTGTTAGCCAGCCAGGCCTTCCTGACCATCTTCTGGCAACAAAACTATCGTATCCTGCAAGGAAGACCTCCATCTCAGGCTTGATAATCCTCTAGTCTGTCTAATAGGACGAAACAAGAAATTT
Organism: Erithacus rubecula; assembly: GCF_903797595.1. Taxonomy (NCBI): domain Eukaryota; kingdom Metazoa; phylum Chordata; class Aves; order Passeriformes; family Muscicapidae; genus Erithacus; species Erithacus rubecula. The sequence goes on from NC_136689.1 coordinate 103,259,369, forward strand.
TGCCTGGTCTGTGTTGGAGAAGGACAGCTGGAAGCTCAGTCAGTAGCAGAGTAACACCTGTTCGGTGGTATTGATGGGGAAAGCGCTCACTAACAGAAGACTGAAGCAGTACCAGAAGGAGTTATCCCATGAAATGGGGGAAGGAAGGGGAAAGCACAAGAGCACAAAAGCACCTCTGTGGAGTTAGCAGCCAGCTACTCATGTGCCAACCCCAGCAGACACAAGGTCATGAAAGTGATCTTATTCCTGACTGAATTAACAGGAGTGCTTCAGAAAGATGTTGCTCAGCCACCAGGAAGGTCTATGACATACACGTGCTTTTGCTGGAGTAGACTTCAGGGCACTTGCTTTATCGTGGCTTATTTTTCTGCATTATTTAAACATGTTTTTGCTGCCACTAGACAAATGGCCACATTCCTAAAGCAAATGTCAGCTAACCTTTATGTGCCATAATACATAGGGGCCCTCTGATAGAACAGAGTTTACACGTACGAACAAATTAATATTTTCAATATCCTGTAAGCAGCAGTTTTCCATTTTCCCCGTTTTGCTGCTCAAGTAACGGGCACAGACAAGCTGGAATGCTTTGCCTCAGGTTACAAATGTAATCTTTGTGAAGGAAGAAACAGAACCTGCAGTCTGAGCCATTCCTGCAAGACTAATTCTTTCTCCCCTGAAACACAGAGCTGGCAAAATGCTTAAACTGCTGGATTCGACCAAAGAGAAAGCCCAGCAGCTGAGATGGACAGACAGCCCCCAGCTCTGGGTCCTGCTGGTATGTGCTCACTACTTTTCTCCTATAACAGTAATGGCAGACTGGTGACACAACCATCCCCAAGGACCCCATCCCAAGTACTAAATAGCAAGGTTTCTTTAAAGATTTCTATTTTCAGGTAAAAAATAATGAGTTACATAGGATGATAATAGATACTAAAAATGAAAAATCAAGTACACCAGGCAGCAGCACATAAACCTGTGTACTCCATACTGCCACAGGCACATGGATTGTGAATGCACATGTATGCATTTGTGCCTTGGGTTGTTATGTAGTTATTATTTGCTGTCCTACCACCAGTCAAAGACCTTCATATGCCAGTGCAGAGACTCGTATGTGCTTATACACACCTATTGAAAAGGTTGGAAAACTCATACAAATGTACAGCATTGCTAATTTACCAGACAGCATGCCACAAGGTACAACATGATTTGTAAGAAGGACTAATAGCAGGTAGGTAGGTAGGTCAGTTAACTGGATGTATGCTAAGGCTCTGCTGTTTTAAATCCTTGCATTTTTGTGCAGGTAATTGAGTGAAGTGGTTATTATATATCATATAGTTTAGTTGTAATGGCCATTTCAGGTTTTAGTGCTGGCCACATTTTATATTATTACCACCACTAATTGTCTGCAGGGCTACCCTGAAAATGAGATAAGGAATCTTAGGGGAATATGCAGGTGTGAATAAATAGCAAATGAAGAGGTTAGATATTGCTGAAATAAAACAATATTGTGCTGTGTGCTGAATAGATCTAAATAACTAGAAGATCAAAGGACAGTGTTTAAGGATTAACGTGGCTTCAGATGGCCTAACATATGTGTCACTGAAACAAGCTATAGTTTTGAAGTTTTTAATAGAAGTAGAAGGTAGGGCTAATCTTTAAAGCCATTTTAAATAAAATATACATTATTACATAACACTTTCTGTTTAATTTCAATAGAAATGTACACAGTTTTGGAAAAGCTGAAATTTTAATATAATCATCACATTTTTTTCACATCAGTGACCCCACATTAAACTCACTCATTTATCTCATAACTTATTAAATGGCTTGAAAACTAATACTCTGTAATGGGCATTCAAAAGAGAAATGTGAACTTTAAAAATTATTTATAATTTACAGATGTTTTTTAAAATCTATCAATATTTCAAAACTGCTTTGGGAGCACCAATTAAATGCATTAGCAGTTAGATTACTGGTGGAGAAACATGCAGGGGTTTCTGACCAAAAGAACTGAGACAGCTGGTAGGGAGGTTTCCCCATTTTATATTCCATAATCAGAGGAAAGGCAGCTCCTAGAAACAACAAATAAGTCACTTTAATACCTCACAGGAAAAACCTGCTTGCTTTTATAAAATGCCTTTAATGCCTACATAAGTAGTTAACATTCCTGTATTGCTCTCCTAAGGTAACCTAAGGCTCCAGCTCCATTATGTCTTCTTCAGAAGACATATTACCATTACATGTGTAAAGAGGAGCATAAATGTTTTCCTTGATTGTTGCTTAAAGTTCATTTGAACAGACGGAGCCCAATGAATTCCATCTTCTGCAGCCAAATTAAAGAAAATGTAAGCAGTTCATATTCTACTCCACCTTTCAAATCATACACAAAACTCCATTTGCAACTAGAAGAAAACAGAACTACCCTTCTGCTTATTTGAGGAGGTTGGCATTTTGTGCCTCTATAGGCAAAGAGAAAGCATAAGTAATTTTCCACACTCCTGTACATATAACTAATGACAGTCACCATCCTCACAGCTTATTATACTGCTTTTACATAATTGGGAATCACATGTCACACAATTAATTTACAGGGGTTGTTTAGTTGTGACTGTACAAGCACTAAGCGATTCAAATTAGCTCATTTGTCCACTGCTTAAATGTGACAAACACATTTACACTGTATTCCTTCCGCTGTTAAGTTGCTGTTTCTTTTAGTCGTTGTTTTTGTTTGTTTGTAGAGTATGAGTCAGAGACCACCAGGCTTGTTCCATCTGAAGTTAGGGTCAGAAAAAAACACCCTGAGAATAACTGCATTTAAAATCAAGATAATGGCAGAGCAAAAGCCCATTCAAATATTCCAGCAAACTTGTACATAATAATGATCTCCTAAGAACCTGTATATTAACAACCTCGTGTACAAAAAGTAGTGATTTAGTCAATCAGGTTTTTGCTAGAGAGTAATTATTATAATTTGTTGTGCTGATAACAGTACTTGTACAGCTTATTAAGAACAGTTCGGGATTCTTCACTGGACCCCAGTATTTCCCTCTGCCTCCTGTTTTCACTGGGTTGTGCTCTCCCCCAGGCAACACCATGAATAGGACCAAAATCCTTCTCCCTCCCTCTCCCCCCACGCTGCAGCTCCTTTTGAAAGCCTCAGAGACAGCAATCCCTGTAAACTCCCAGTCAAACTTCCAAGATATATAGGTATTAAAACAAGCTGACTGTTTCTTTCTTTCCTAGGTCACAACATAAGGAGTGTGTCTTAAGTCAGAGAAATGTTGTTATTTCTCTTTCCTTCCCAAAATCAAATGGTGCAGAAGATCAGGTCCTAAGAGCTGAAGGAGACCCTGCTTCACAGCTGCCCTCTAAGCCCCCATTCCCACACAGCTGCAGGACCCTGCAGGGAGAAAGGCAGGCTGTCAAAACGGCCCTGGCTGCAGGCTCAGACAAAAGATGGAGCCTCTGGGCGGGATTTGCAAGCAGAATCCCCTGAGATGACAACCATCACCTTGGGTCCTGATTTGAGCATCTCCCTTCTTCCAGTTAATCTGGAGTTTAATCATGAAGGTCCCCCATTTTTTATCATTTATGCCTGAACATCCCACTTGTGCCTGCATTTCAACTACCCCAATTCTTTCCCTCATTGCCTTTAGATCAGAACAGCAACAGCAGGACAGCTAAGAGCGGGCTAAACTAGGACAGAGAAAAGAAGGAAGGCAATGTGTGGAGAAGCAAAAGAAAGAAATACAGGGCAGAGAGAAAGAAGGGAGTCAATAATTGCATCTGAAAGAAACCCAGGCAAAGGTATCTAAAAATCTTTCCAAGGAAATGGAAAGTAAAAGGAAATTAAGATCAAGAAAAAGCAGTGTAGGCAGTTAACGCTTTCAAAAACACATCAGTGTTATTTTACAGTGTGCTGGAATTAAATACAGTAAATAAACACAGAACTGCTTATTTCTTAGAATGACAGAAATGTGGTGGAGGTCTTATTTACACAGGTGAAAACTCCTGGACCTAGCTCTGCAAAGGGACCTAGGTGTCTCCAGGAGCCCAAGAAGCAAAGAAAGCAGGATTCATGGGGCCCTGGGGGGGAACCAGGAAAAGGTCTGCAGCCTCGCAGCTTGGGCACTCAGCTGGGAAAGGGGAGTACTGGGCTCTTTACACATTAAAGAGGCACTGGATAAAAACAAAAATAAACTTAAGCATGAGTTCCAGACTGCAAGAACCCCTGGCCTAAATGAGCATATTTCTCCACGGGATAACAAGTTCCTTCTCAAATGTGCTCCTACCAGTTCTATGAACAGGATATTCTTTCCTTCAGCATGCCCAGCTTCCAGGAGAAGGGACCTTTGGACAGCTTAAGACCCTCTGCTCAGAGGCAGGAAATGTGGCTTTGAATCCCCTCAGGATACTCAGAGAGCTGAATCAAGGCCTCGTGCCATGTAGTACTTCACCTACTTGGCCCCTAGGTAGGGAAGTCAGGAACATAGCACTTTCTGCTGCAAGTGCCAAACAAGTCCTGGCTTAGTATGACATTCTCCATGCAGCAGGCTGATCAAAGGCAGTGGGTACCCAGATGGTCACATTAGGATGGTGTGCACAAACCACCAAACCACAGCAACTTGAGAAATTTTCATGAAAACAAGAGGTGCCTACCATAGCAAGGTAAACCCAGGGAGATAAGTTTTGGATAACCAATTCTATGTAGCTTCTTATAGTCCATCTGTATCCCATTTTAGGGTCTCTTCTTTTAGATCTGACTTAGTGCAGATGTGCCTCACAGCTGCTAAAAAAGAAATATCCTGGAGCAAAGATAACCTTGTTTTTTTTTTTTAACAGGATGGCAGATAAATGCTTACACCAATTCTAGTGCAGCAAAGCACACTAGGGGCAATGCATGTGGGGAACATCTTCAATGCAGTCAAAATGCTGGGTAAGATAGTGCTTTCTTCCTGACCCTCATTTTCCCCAGGTTTGCCTGAATGGGAACACATGTGGATGTCTATGCCATAGGACAGGCACAGATTCCATTAATATACAGGTGGTCTAGCCTGTAAGGGAGACCTAACAAATTTCCCAGTTCACAGTGCTCAGAAGACCAAATTGTACTACGAAGATGTCACATGGAAACTGTCACACCTACCGTCTGCTTATCTTGCAGAATATCAGTCCCTCTATGTGGAATTTTGCAAGGTAAGAGTTGCATTTAAAGTATGCATATGCTTCACTCAGTCCTTTCATGTTAATACAGGTTTATTTGGGTGATTAAATTATTAAAAAGAGAAGGTGCAATTCTTTGTAAAAGGCAGGATTTTCCTTCTCTTCTGTAGAATTTCTATTCACCAAAGCCTGCTGAAATGCATGATTAAATATCTGAAATAGAGGCCTCTGAAAAAATAAAGAGATCTCCACTTTGTTAAAGCCTATATCTTAAACAACCCTTTGTACCTTCCTCAGCGTAGAATGGAAGCCTGGTGTGAAATACAGTAAATTAAGCCTTTTGCTGTCAGGGCTGGAAATAAGGGCAGAGCAGAATAGCAGCTGGATTTGAAATTATTCTTTTTTTTTTTTTTTTTTTTTTTTTTTTCTATTGGCTTCATTTACATCCTGTCTAAGGTCTTCTGAGCAGCTCAAGGTGTCTTATCTCTGGCTACCAGGGGGTATTTTGCAGTCAAAGCAGTTAACGTACTTTCTCTCTCTCTCTTTTTTAAGGCCATCTTATCAGACAGAAATCTTCAGGCTGAGGAGAACCTGTACTTATCAGTCTGTACACTCTATTGACAGCTCAGTGCTGCGAGGGACAAATGAAAGCTTAGGGTAGAGAAAGATCAGTTAACCTGTTCCACTCTCAGTTTAGACTAATCTTGGGTTTGTCTAACTCCAGGAAACACTGTACATCTTTTCTGTGTTTACTTGGACAACAGAGGCACACAATCACATCATCGGTGGCTAAACCCTGAGCACAGGTACAGCCACTGCAATAATCCCCAGGGCATCTGCCTGTTGACTTGTAAATGTGATACTCTGCTGACCTCCAGCAACTCCTTCTGCAGGTGACCTCGGGGGCAGTGGGCTGTTATGGGAGCATCTGAGAGCTGCTGGGATTGCCCAGTGAAGCAAAAACTGAGGGCTGCACGACTCACAATTCATGAGCCTTCCCCCGTGCAAGGGGAAGTGTGCGCTCTTCAGAAAAGGGAACTAATCCCACACACCGCCTAAATGTAAGCAAGGAGGATGAAAGGAAACCTGAAGAGAATCCTGCAAACCTGCTCTTGAAACAGAAGATAAAGTGAAGAGTGGTTTATTTAGACCACTCCTTCTTGTGCTACCAGGGAAAATTTTACAGCATGATGTGATTGGTAACTGATAGCAGTCAGCCTTACTAACTGGTATCTCTAAAAAATGCACCAGCCAGATTTCTCCCTGACCAAAATAATAAAAAATAATAATTAAAAAATAATAAAAAAAAGGCAACATGCCTTTTGTCCTTTCTTTTCACAGTTCACAAGAAATGTGCCAGGTCTAAAAAGCTGCAGATGCTAGATGCTTGCTGCTTGCTAGCTGCTAGATGCTTTTTGATACTGAAATAACATTCACCATAATTTCAGGAGTAAACCAAAATTCATATTGTAGATTAAGCCTTGTACTGGTCCAGCTTTCTACATTTTTATGTTTATTTTTTCTCCTCATTTTGTGTCCAAGCACTTCATGAGCACTTTTTATTAGTGATAACCCTAGACTTTCCCTGCAGAGAAGGCTCGCTATTAATTGTCCATTATCTTGGTGAGTCAGCACAAAGGAGAGGGGAAGAAATTCTCATCCAAATGGTTTCACCTCTCTCTCTTGAGAGTGATGCCCTTGTCAGGGCATTAAAGACATGAAAACCTGCCACTTATCAGAATTGTGTTTGAATCGAACTACTGTCCTTGAAAACAGTAGACACCAGATACCATCAAAATAAGCCACATTGGCAGATCCTGTTCCACTGTCACTTAGGCAACCTTCATCCAGCTTACATATGCACTTGCAACTGCATATGATTGGTAATGTTACAGCCATAGTTTCAAGAAGGGCATGTTCTTTTCCACTTTATAAAACAATAAGCATCTTAAAAATAGCAACTGCCATAATGAAGAAAAGTTGGCCAGCATCTACGTTAAGTCTCTAGATACCATATTAAAATGTGGGGAAGTAGTATGTAGAGATTTTTTGGGTGTAGAAGGAAGAAGACACAGATGACATTTTTTGTGAAACAGTTTGGAAGACTTCAACAGTTTAAATAAGCCTGAGGACACATTTGAATGTAAACTCGTTGCTGAACCAAATCACAAATTTTTTTAATTATATGACATCACCAGTTCTTAACAAAGCATAATTCAAACCTATTGAAATGCTGAATTTACTTGCTATAATGACACATTTAAAAGAGGTCTTTAGTATATCTTTTAACCTGATCAGAAATGGGGGAAAAAGAAAAAAAGAACAATCAGTGATTGTCCACGCTTTTCTCAATTAAAGTCACAAAGAGAAGGAAAAAAAAATCAAGAAAGTTACGCTTTGCTTTTAACAAGTAAACAAGTGTACAAATTAATTCAGAGAGCTGTAATTTTGAAAATTTTCTATGTTTAATGTGCACTGCAGTTAAACTACTTTTTCTGTACAAATTAATTTACTGCATCAGTGATCGATGTTTATGTTTAGGCAATTTTATTTCTCAGTATGGTAAAATTAGACCTAATAGTTGCAACCTGTTATGTCCAATCTGCCACTGAAATTCAAATTGCCCTTTTTCCTATTATTCAAGGAGTAATTTGGAGGAATTAAAGCCATCTAAAACCAGAAGACAAACAATTCTCTGTAAGGACTCAATAGCCTGTGTCATCAACCTGCTCCAGAAAGCAGTGGTCCTTCCTCAGCAGAACTACTGCTTCCATTTCCTGTGGTTCAGAGCATTTGGACCCTGAAGTGCCACAGAAGGCACAAGTGTCCTAAGACAGCAAAGGATTGTGTCACTCCTTAAAGGGAATGTAAGGACAATATACATTTTGAAGTAGTAGAAATAGCATTAACAGCCAAGATCCTTCTCTCCATTTTATAATTGTTGATGTTCAGACATTTTTAATTATTCACCCATCTATCTACAGAAAATAGATTTTGTTCTTCAGCTGGGACAAGTTAGTTATTGCCATCTTGTTCTTGTCAGTAAAGCACTCAGCTCCCACCAACAACCATTATTTATTACTTCCAGTACTGAAATATACATGTCAAACTTTGTTTACTACCCTTTGCCTTGTTTTTCCTTGCTTCAAGTGAGAAGGCTGTGCTATAGACACCAGATTATTTGCTTGAATCTCCTGAGGCTTCTTGAAGCCTAAAAAACTTACACATCTCCCAATGTATCTTACATGTTTTGATCACATTTAAATTTCTGGATGGGTTGCTGTATGCTGTTTCTGTTCTCATTTACATGTTCTATTCTTAAAAGCCTAACAAGCATCCTCCTCAAAATTAAGAAACAAACACCTACTTTCCTTTCCCCTCTCACACATCTACTTTTATCTTTAGTTTTATTTTTCTCTGTGTATTTATGTTTGGGAAGGAGAGACTCACGTTTCCCATATACACAGAATGAATTCTTTACTTTCCAAATACCAACCTGCATTGAGGTTTTTGGTCTTGTCGGTGATGGGTGAAATGGAAACAGTGAGATGAGAGATAAAGTTGATTTTGTAAAAATTTTGCATCTTTTCCAGTAATCTTGTTTTACACTCTTTCATAAATTTTAAAATTCTAAGTAGGCTCATTTCTTGGCAAGATTGCTCAGTTCAGCAAGCTGATTAATAATTTTGTTACTAGGCTGTACTGATTAATGTGGATTAGTCAAGTGATTAATAATTGTAATGTTTTGCAGGACCAAGCTGCCCTAAACGACTTGAGCTTTGATAGTATTTTACAAGTGGAACTTCCTCAGATGGATGATATGTAACTTCCTGGATTCCCAAAGCTCAGCAAAGTGGCATGACCTTACCCCTGGGTTCACTCCTCTGTTTTAGTGCCCATAAACCATTTTCAGATGACAATATTTGAACCAAGACCCTTGCTTTTTGTACAGCACTTGGCTGCTATTTCCTCTTCCTCCTAGTTGTTTGTTTCATTCCCCTGGTTGATGTTATCAGACTTATCTCAATGTGAGGTAAAACACGTCTTTTTGCTGAGTCCTTTGCAGTTTCTAAAACAAAGACCTGAACTTCTGCAGATCCCGTGGCAGCCCACTTAACACAAATAAAAACATCATGTACACAGGCTGGGGTATGTATGTAACAGTTAAATCATTTGCCCAGGATGGAAAACAAACACTTTAATTCTCGTGCTTAAATTTGAAGCACAGACTATTGTATTCCACGATTACATTTACATGCTTCCTTCTGAAGTGGCCAATGAACCAAATTGCTATTTATCATCTATTGTACAAGATTTCCTGACTCTGCTTGTGTTTAGACTCCTGTTTTGCTGATACTGGACTTCACAGTATCGTCAGTCTCCACAGGAGCATATAAAAGCACAAACTACTCCTAAGACTGAATAGCAGGCTCTGTGTTAGGTAATGCATTGGCCGGTAGGCTGCACTTTCTTGCTAATTACAGTGGAAGTTTTCTCCTAAAGAAAACATGGCATAGCAAATGGCATGGAATCAGCTTGCTTTCTAATTGGAGCTTTCTTTCTAATTCTCTCAGTACTAAGTTTCCCCATAAACACATTCTTCTATATTTGGATACTGGATTTAACCCTCATACAAAATAAGACTTGACACAATGATATATTTATTTGATCTTTTCTAAATCACCAATTGCAAGCCAAGTAGCATAAAGAGCCAAATGCAAAACAGTAAAAGTAGAAAGCAAAATCTAATAGCATGTTACAATATGCTATACACACAGAATTCAAAAGGGACCTGCCAGCCCCAAAAGATTCAATTCCTGACTAGTTAGAGGAAAGAGAAAAACAAAAGGGTAGCAGATGCAAAAACAAAGGTAGGGAGCCCATAAAACAGTCATGGATAGGCCAACTGAAATAAACAGGGCTTGCAGCTTGCCTTAAAGGCAGCCAGCAAGGGGCTCTGGCAGGGAGCTCCACAGTCGAGGACAAGAAAGACTTGCCTTGGGCCTGTGTCTGACTCAGCCCAGGGAGAGAAAGCCATGTCCAACCGTGAGCAACTGCCAGACTGGGACAGGGAGTGCAGGCTGCTGCCCAAGAACCAGGGGATTAAAATTTGAACAGCTACATGGACAGGGCTGCATTTTTTAATATATCGGTTTTCCACACCAAAGAGGCTCCGGATCAATTTCAAGGGAAACAATTAGGAGCACATTACAGTAGTCTAGCCCAGATGAGTGCAGTATGGTCTTTGTCCAAGATAAATATACAAACTGTTCAAATAAGCTGGAAATTCATCACTAGGATGTAGAACCAGGGCCCGTCTTGCTGGGGAAGGAACAATGCTGGTCAATAATACTCCCAACATGTATCTTGTACTAACCTGAAAATGTGTCTCTCCACATCCCAGAACACCAGAACACTTCCTGCTTCTTTATTTCAAGCCCATTAAGAAGGCAGCCTCAAGGCATATGGTCTAAGTGTTTCCCCCCCATTTTCCACAGCCTTGTAGACATTGTGCTACCACCAGTTTCACTCCTGTGAAACATGTCTACTGGAGGCATATGCTACGTGCCTGCAAATATACTGCAGACCTCCTGTAAGCAAGCACAGCTCAGAGCAGACCAAATGAAAATATCACATATTGCAATGTCTCCAGCCAGCTAATGGAACTGCAACCTCTAACTCCCCTGATAACTCACATCCACATAAAGACAGGGAAAGAAAAAAGAGAGATGCAATGGAAGACTGCCTTGTGGAAAAAAAGCAAATACTCATCTTGGAATAAGGTATTACCCATTTGGTCCAATGATTTAATTGCTCTTGGCCAGATGCCAGTTTTAGGTCAGCTCCTTGGATACCTGACAGGGTCTGCAGTCATGGGACAAGAGCCCTCACCCACAACATGGACACAGTGGCAGCTTGAGGAGCAAAGAGCTGGGGAGTGAAGGGTACACTAAGAGCATCCTGACCATCCGGAGGAGCCAGTAACAGCTGTTCCTGCCGAGCTGCAGTCCCAACACAGGGTCACTTCAAAAAATTGGTAATCTGGGAAGAATCACGCTGTGGACTGGATCTGGCTTGCAGGACATTATTTGGACTACTCTGTATCAACTCCAAAGCAAAAGCCCTTCTCTGGCTTTTACTGTGGCAGAAAAAAAAAAAAGCCTGTTTTGTGGCTTTTTATCTCATGGGCATAATCCCAATCAAAACAATCTGAAACGCAATCAAGACAATTAGTTTTTTTATTCCTTCTGATTCTAGCATGACTGCAAAGGAGACCGACAACCTTCCGGTCTGATCTTCATCTTCCTGGCAAAAAGGAATATGAACAACATCAGACAATTGCTGACTTTGTACCAATGTGCAGGCAGCCTATACTAACCAGGCAGCCTGTAACAGGAAACACTTCCAGGAATTTTACATGTGTTTTTATTACAGCAGGATCTGTTTTCTTCATTTTATTCAGCCTTGAGCTGGGATTTTAGAATGCACTGGTACAACGTTCTCTCTGCTACTTAGAGGGTGGGATGGCTGAAAAAAGGCTGCAGTCTCCCCAAATTTTCTACACAACTGCCTGGCTTTTGTTCCTTGGCTCTAAAGTCTGTTACATTAGCCCAGGTTTATCATCCCCACATTGGACCGTTTTATTTCCACAGAAAACTTCTAGATCTCTGTTGCTATTTGATACAAATTACTGCCTCTGAGATATTCTGATTTGCTGGCTTCCTTCACAAACTAAAAGCTGCATTCCTCTGAAGAGGCAGTTTGTATCACCTCAGGTTCTCTCATGTGAGGTAAAGAGAACACGCGACACTGACTTAGCTTTGTCATGAGCTCCTACTCATATTACACGAAGATTTTAAACCTAAGTGATTATTTTCATAAGCTCAACTACATTTGTCCCTTTCCCTGTGCATTTAATTGCAAAAAAGTGAATATTCTGTGTACTGCATGCATAATGTACTGGTGGTGTACTGAATGAACTCACAAAACTTCTAGCAAGATACTTATATCATGGAAATATTAGCAGATATCCAACAGATACAGAGGAGGATTAGCAGAAAAAGAACTGGCCAACCTTTTGAACACTAGGCTGTTTAATTTAACTTACATTAACAAATACACTAAAATCCAAAGTCTCCTGGCCCTGTTGAAGCCAATGGAATTTTTGCTATTAACTTTTAATGGGACAAGCATTTTAGTTTTGGTCTGGATCTTGTTAGAAGTAGGGTTTAAGAAAATCAGACTTATTGCCTGGGAGTCTAGTAGTAATATTCAAAACGAATGAGCTATATTACTTGGGTTCATGAGGAAAATACAAAGTGAAAATTATGGTAACTTTTCAAGGTTTATTAACTCAAGTCCCATAGCCTTGAGGGGATATTTCCATCTGCCCCATTTATATGCTACCACGACAGTTCTTGCTCTTCAGTAAGTTATATTAAAAAAAGCCTTTGTAGGATTTCTTTAACTTCCCACAGACAAGTATTTTCAGCAAAATCACACTGTGATTTCATTTTAAGACCATTAGCTCTAAACTATTTTCTAACCAAGTACAAATACTTTAACTTGGATATACAAATTGCATTCAGAGGTGGTTATATGGAAGGCTAACATATATATGAAAAAAAGTGTATGTGTCATTTTATCTATACATAAAAATAAATAAAGGTATATCCAAAAAGAAAGCTTTTCCTTCCTCCACAGAGAGCCTAAGACGAACGTTACATCTTTAACCAATTCCTGATAAAAAATAAACAAACTCGTGTTTCTGAAGTCACTCTTCCAGAAAAGCCTGCGAGGTTAACCGAGTCACAGCTTGCATTCCAAACGAGCGAGCTCCTCCCAGGGAGCACACTGCTCCTGGCTCTGTCCCTGCTGGCTGACTGGCTGGAGGTACCTCGCAGGGTACCACTGCTGCACGACCCTCAGCTGGCCCAGCAGGATGATAAAGGAAATGCAGATGTGAAAACAACGTGTCTGATGACACTGATGGCCAAACTTTGCCTCTCCCATGGTTCAGCTAAAACAAGATGCACTGTAGTTCACTACGTAGTCGGACATCAAGTCTCAGTGTGTCCATGTGTAGGTAGAGTAAGTCCTTAAACTGCACTTAATGGCCTTGTCACAGGCACCAGAAGTACTTGCACATGGTCTGTAAAGAGCTGCTTGATCATATGGCATGGCTCCCCACTTCCAGATGTAACTGCCTTGAAGGCTAACCAGCATGCATTGTTTTGCTAATCCTACATTTCCTTATTAAGAGCTGCTACAAGCATTTATGGAGTCATGAAAGGCAGATAGATGGCTTGCAAAAGGATCAGAATGATTCCTGTGTACTCTCCACTTTATGAACTTAGCAAAGTCCTGCTTTATAGCCAGCTCTGGAAAACTTTCAGATGTGCCTCTAGTTCCTCTCATGTTTTCACCACTGCCCCACACTTTGACTAAGCTCACAGTGCCAAGAGGATCAAATTGTTTTGGTCAAGTTTTCAACGCTAAATATTGAAAATTTCCTGTACTCCTGTACTCCTAATCAAGAGTTCTTTGGCAAGAACTAACTTGTCATTTTCTCCTGCAAAAAGTGCTGATCTACCATCTGAGTCATATTATCAACATTTTTTTTGGAGTGAGGTGTTCAGAATTTGTCCTTTTATGGACTATTAACAATGCATGTGACTTGCTGAAATAAATGCTAGTGCTTTGTTTGTTGGCCCTCCCAATCAATTTCTGAGAACCAATTTGTCTGCAACTCTGCTGACAACAGTTCTATTTTCTCTACCAAATTATAGACTTGCATAGTTAAGCACACTGTTATTAAAAAACCAAAAACAAAACCAAAAACCTCTCAAAATCTTACTAGGTTTCACCAGGGTTGTCAGTCATCACACTCATTGGATGTGTTAGGCAACAGTTTTTCAGAGTTTTACTCAGTTTGTGCCCTATTTACTTGTCAGATGTTTTTTAAAGCATTCTTAAATTTAAGATGCAAGATTGTTCCTATGAAAGATGTGTCTCTGACAAGCTTGCTACTATTCTATTGACAATTTTGCTCACAGATTTTGGAAATTTGAGGTAATATCAAGAATTAGTTTGCATAAGTCTTGTATCAGTATAAATTTGACATCAAGTATGTAACTTTTGTCACATGTCAGTGTGAGACCTGTGAGATCAGATTAGGCATACAAAGATGACTTTCCATTTTATGAAAAGCTACTAGTTCTTAAAGATGTGAAATTCTTGTAAAAATGGTTGCTACAGACTGAAAAAAAAAATTCAATATATATATATTCAACCACTGTAGTAATTATTTTTATCAACATCAGTGGCAATGAGGAGTAGACAACTTTGTATAGGTTTGGCTCTTCCCTCCCCATTTCCATTTGCAACTGCCAAACAGCCCGCTCTGTTTCTTACGTAAAATTGCAGATGTCTTCTTAATAATCACGAGCCTAATACACTCCAGATGAATAAACAACTTCAGCACTGCAGCATGTACCTCACTTTTTAAACCCAGGATTTATTGGAGCAGCCTGTTCCAAGATCTCTTAACTTAAAAAAAGATGGTTTATTGTTCCTTGCTTCTATAGCCAGGGCCTAATAAATGCATTGAAACGACGTCTTTGTCCCTTTGCAACCCAGTATTCAAAGAGATTTCCAAGCCTACAGTGTAACATTATCCAAATCCTTTGAAACCGTAAGTACTTGCACAAACTCAATCATCCAAATAGAGAAGACTTCGTGTGGAATGGAGGGCCAGGTATCCCACAGCCAGCAGTGCCTGGGCTGCAGAGGTGATGCTCCCTGGACCCACACCCCATCGTGCAGGACAGGGACTGAGCTGCTTTTCTCCAATGCCCATTAGCAAGGAGAACATTTATTTTCAATATTTCCCTCCCATCGTGAAAGAAAAGAACAGCTTAGGAGAACTCGTGTAGTTGTGTATCAATTCTCTGACATTCCCAGTATTTTGCTGCAGACTTAGCTTGCAGCCCTATTTATCAAAATTGGTTTAAATATTTCTATTTAAAATTAAAATCTTCCACTGCCAAAACTGTTCTGTGTACTTTAATTTACATTCTCTAAATTGGAGAAAAACAGATCCTTTCTTTGTAATCATGCAGAAACAGGAAAAGGAAATAATAATTAAGGTTTTAAAGCATATATTAACTCATGGATTGCTTTTTTTTTAATTATTGTTTCAAAATATTGGCACCTTTCTTAGAACTTCCAGATTACTGATGTGCTTGCTAATATTGAACTGCTAAGGGTGGTTCTGTTAATAAGATATATGTATATAGAAAGCTGGGAAAAAAGTAAAGGTTATAATATTAGCATACCTTACTCATTTTTAATTAAAGAATTAAAAAGCCCAGTCTTTGGGGGGTTTGGGAAAATAGTGTAGCCAAATGAGACCAATTAACTTCATTAGCTTCTGCAAATACCTACTTTTCCGGCACATTTCTATTTTTCCATCTGCTTCACAACTACACATGTCTACAAATTAACATTTTATTTATGATTTAAGGTTCCAGTTCATAAAAATTAGACATTCATTGCACTCAGTTTCCTGTATTTATTGAAAAAATCAGTAAATTATATGTGTTTTACTCTTTGCTCTATTTTTTCCTCTGATTGAAAAAAAGCATACAGCTTGCAACTGCAAAACAGCCCCAGTCCAAATCAGGGTTGAATGTTCAAAGTGGAAACATTAACACTACAGTAGGAACTGCAAGAAAAAATATTTTTAAATGAAAGTTGAAAGACTTCAGGATAAAGGGCATTAAAATGTCATTAAAATGTCCTATTGCTACCTCTGAGTTGCACAAACATTTTCTTGAGCCAGTTGTTACAGGTTAGGAATCAGATAAGCCTTATCACATTCAGCATCACTTTTGCTCATCTTGTTCTCAACAATTCAGCATGTTGCACAGAATGGACCACCAAACCTCCTGCACCTTGCTCTTAGCAATGATTATTAATGTTAGTACAAAACAGACATTTAGCAGTAAAGAAAATACATTTATAGCACTGATTTTTGTCAACCTCACCATAATTAAGCATTTTATTTATGATTATTCAGCAACTTTGAGTGTAAGCAGTTTTAATAGACAACAAAGTCTTCTCTAATGAGTCATACTAATAAAGTACTTTTAGAAAAAACTATATTTTTATGAGCTGGATGGAGTTATTAGGATTGTTCTTCATGTCCAGAGAGGAATGGGCACACTCTGCTTCTAATTTTGCTTCTCATGTAGAAAAGTCAGACATCATGGTTCACAAAGGCAGCCCACCATATGAAGAACCAAAACATGAGAAGGAAATATTAAAGAGGTATTTTAAATTTAAAGTACAATTTCCTGACATTAATAACAAACTGGTCATTTAGTTTTCTTGTTTCAGCTACAAAATCATTTTAGGGAAATCACAATGAAAATACTGGGAAAAGAGAAGAAAGTGCACCTGTGAAACACTTCCACAGGTCCCCATAACAGCTTCATTTGCAGGGTGAAATCCAATGCCACTGGCAATATCCATGGAACAGTTCCATGCCCAGTCTCAGCAGGATGACACAGCTCCCACCCCAGCCAATGGAGACAGATGGAGGCTCTTCACTGAGCCTTATCTCTCTGCTCTTTAAGCATGGATGTGGTTCCACAGTTAGAACTCAATCTCACCTGAAATGGTACTCCCTGTATTTTTATCTCCCATCCTTCACTCTCTTTGGAATATTTACCTCCTCAGTTAAAGACTGCCAAAAGCAGGGACAAGGTTCCCTGGTCACTCTACCTCTCACCTGAAGCACAGCTGGAATAGAATCACCAGAGTACCAATACAAAAGCCAGAACAGGCTGCAGCACTTGTTAGGAAAGGCTTTTCTGTTCCTCTCAGACTTGAAATTTACTGGTCTTCTTTACAATTACTTGAATCTGACTGAGCAAGTCACTCTACATATCTGCTCAGAATACATCATTTTGCTGTCCATGCCTTAAAGTTCAAGGCAATAGCAGAGAAGGCTACTTCACCATCATGAAGCTCACCAGAGGTGTTCTCTCTACACAAATGAATAAATTCATTTACTTCCCAACACTGTCACTTTTCACATTCATGCCATCATCATTGCACTATATTTACATCTGTCATCTCAAAGCAACCTGTAGAATCTAATGCAAAATCACACCTCTCACTGAACTTTGAATCAAGAAGATGAGTACAACCTTCCTGTTCAGCAAGGAGAAACAAGGAGTGCTCAAATGCCTTTTTGTGCCTCTCATGTTTATCCCTTTTAATATCCAGAAACTAAACTGCAGGGGTATTGGTCTTATAGTTTTGAGGAATGTTACCTGCTTCCCAGAAGCAGAAAAGACTAAGCAAAGCTGCTGAATAACAGGCTAAACCAAAAGTCAACTCTCTTCATGCAGGATGCTGAAAACCCTTGCATTTAACTAACTCAAACATAAATCAGTGACTCTGGAAGAAGGACTAGCCATCAGAATTTGTATCCAGCATAACCACCAGGACATCTGAACAAATTGAGAGAATAAACTACAGGAAGTGGAGTTGCTTGGAAGAGAGAATTTTAACATTGCAGAATATCTAGGAAAAAAATTATTACACTTGTGACCAAAGCTTAGAAATTCCTTCACTGTCCTGCAGAAAATTTTATAAATTTTGTTAAACAGAGGAACAAACACATACCATTCACCTATTGCCATGCATGAGGTAAACAGATGGGTACCTCTGTTAACATCCTCCTACTCAAAATCAGTACATAAATACATTCAGTCATGCACTGGCCAGCCAGTTGGCTTACTTCTTTAAATTTAAACTTTGCATTAGGTTATTAAAATTCAATATGAAAATACTGCAAGTAATAAATATTTATACAGGCTATCTGAAGATATAAAACTGATTTTAAGTAATGGTGTTGATAATAAAGCAGCATGAATCTGTGTTTATGATCTATGTACAGAACAATGCATTTATTCTTTGTCTGATTTGTGTAGATTCTACAAAGTAAGAAAAGATTAATTCAAAAAAGAGACAAAGGCTGGGGAGGTGAGGTGGGTGATAAGAGAAATTCTAGAAGCTATTGGAAAGCTGATGAAAACACACTGGTAAATATATTTTTTTTCCCACAGACAGATTTCACAGCTGGGATTTAGATGATTTTCTACTCAATTTTTTGCCCATCAGCAAGAAGATGGTGGTATGATAGAAATGTCAAACCAGACCTCTCTCAAATGGATCCATTCCACCTATGCTTTAATGCCAATGCTTTCCTCATGCCTCTGTACTTCCCATTTCTGCCTCAAAGCAAATTTGCACTGCATTTTCCAAATTGGTCTTTTGAATGGAAAGGAATTAAGAAAATTAAGAGCTACAATAGTAAAAAGCAAAATACACAATGTAAACATTCATTTGCCCCTGAAATATTTGGGAAAGGATATAAAACATATGCAAATCAAGGTATATTAACAAGCACCTTCATTTAACATAGCTGTTCATGGAAGCCCCTTCGATCCATGCACTCTTGTTACCCATCTTTCTTCTCACGCCCTCCTGACTGATGAAGTGAATACTATATAATAAAATCCACATGGGACCCCCAAATACATGCTTTCCTCCTCCACTCCCCCAATTTCAAGTTATATACACTTTTCAATCCATTTCTCCCTAGCTTTTCAGCTCTGTGATTACAAACCTTCATCTTAGAACTCTGTCATATTCTTCCTGCTTACTCCCATCCCCCACTCTCCCTTTTTTCCAAGTACCCCCGAAGGTATATAATAGAATGGTAGCACACATTAAAAAGTGGCTAAAAGAACTGTATTAGCACAATGAAAACTCCACATAAATGTTATGCAAATTTGTTATGAATCAAACCTGCAGTGCAAATTTACTACTTTGCCGAATGATTAGAAAATAGCGATTTGTCTCGTATACATTTTTAATGTATTCCAAACCATTTATATTAGATTGTCTGTTTCTGTTAGTCAGATCATTCAAATTTTTAAGTGCAAAGTAAATATAAAGTGCTACATTTTTAATAATATGCAGTCACACCACATACATTTCTTGCTTTCTACCTCCACTGTAGTCCAGGAACACATAATAGCTGTTTTTTCCCTAGTTATCTAATCATTATAGCAAATGTGAACCTGTTTGCTATTACCTTAACATTTTACAATTCTCATTGCAAGAACTACTTTCAGTGTTCTAGGAACAATTGTGAATCTTAGAAGCTAATGGTGTACAGCTCTTTAAATTCAATGTTTTGTATGTGCATACAAAAAAGAAAAAGAGAAAATGAGCTTTAATATTTTTGCTTAGCTGTATACAAAATTATATGCACCTGGAACACAAACATAAATGTATTGACTGTATACCTACTACTTAAATTCTATTTTCTGTAGCTCCTGCACATGGTGACTTTTAAATGGGCAAGGTTAGTTCCATTGCAATTATTCTGCTTCTCTTCCCCTAAAAATAACCAATGCACACCTGTGCACTGTACTTCTTATTGTTCACAGTGCATTTCCTTTGTCAAATAAGACAGTGATGAAGAAATTATGAGCTGCACTTCCTTACAGCTCACAGTGGCCCCAATAAGTGCCAAACTGGCCAAAATTGAGAAATAAACTGTTCTTTCTTCATTAAAATAGGCTGAAGTTCCTTTTATCGTATTTAAAAAAATGTAGTGCCTAAGCTCTTTTGAAATAAGCTTCTCAAAATACATATAACTATTGAACCCTACTGTTTCTCACCTTTTAAACACAAAACACTACACTGGTAGTTTTGTACGGTGCTAAATGTTATCACCTACAGGGCTACTACAATACATAATCTATGTTAACATTGTCACAGGACACGTGTATTTCACAGCAAAAGAGGAAGGGGAATGTGAGATAAAGTATCAAGGTTAAATGACACAGGTTTGGAGTTGGTTGTGCCAAATGTTCATCCCAAGTAGATGCAAAATGCAGGAGTACAAATTTTACATTAAATTACGAAGAAAAGATTTGTAGAAAAATCATTAGGATCCATGAACTATCACACTGTCACAGGACTAATTAAAGAGAATAATGCTGTAAGACACTAAAAGAGTTGTACCCATCAGCATTCATCCCAAAGTGGATTGGACTCCATCCCTGGAATTTTCCAAAGGCAAGTTTTGAAAAAAACCAAATTATAGATTGCCTACATATGCATGATCCAGTCTCATGGAAAGACCTGGATGAGATGCTTTCTTTAGGATCTTCCAGCCCTATTGTTCTTTGACTTCAGTCCTGACCTATTTCTTCAAGACATCAAAAATTATGTTTTAATAAGGGGAAAAATTAGGCACGGAAGACAGATAAAGGAATGTGCCTTGTGCACATGGTATATAACTAGGAGTTCTGAAGGAACTTGGGTATAGAGCAGTTAAGCTACCTTGAGAACAGACAGTTTCAACAACAATAAAAACATACCACCTCATCAATAAGTCTGGGAAATGCAAACTTGTGAGCCTTATTTTCTATGAAAAAAAGGTGTTTGAACTGAGAAATGCAAGCAGCCATAGGGTGGTAGGTCACTGAGGAAAAGGAGATAAAGGTCACTTTGAAAACGACTGTTTGATATGCTCTTGTCCCTTAAGACTCGAAGACAGCACAACTCATTTAACAGAGATATGAACATATGCGATTGCATAATGAATATTATTTTTTAGCTTGGAAAAGTCTCAAACAGGTGACTAAGAGAAGAAAAAGTATCTCCCCTTAGTAACCTCCTGAGCCACCCAGTCAACCATGAAAGAGCTCTTCTAGCAGGTTTAAGAGTAGCAAACTGTTAGGTTTTATTAATTTGACTGTGCTGGCTAGGTCTTGGAGTTTTTTTTAAGTGGTGCTGGAGTGGTAAAACTGACAGTAGCTCTCAGCAAGGTGGACAAAAAAAAACCACTTTGGGTATGAGGAAAAGGAAATTCAAGTGACCTCACCTCCTGAACATTACCTTCAGCACACATAGAACATAAAAGGGAGTACACCAATCTACAATGCCCTACACTCCACTGTAATAGTAATGTGGGCCTCTCAAACTTCTATGATATTTTACACTTTCAGTAAAATACTATTGGAAGACTGAAAATGCAGCAATGCTGTCTGTCAGGTTGTAGAGAACCATGAGGCAGAGAACTGCTTGGTCCAGAGCCTCTCTCCTTGATAGCCCAGTCTGAGATTTCATGTGAGGAACCTGGCCCTTCATTTCAGTCCTCAAGCAGAGATGAAAGAGGACATTCTTTATGATGCTCTTTGGTAAACACTTCCTGACACTGCTTGCACTAATGCCCAGCTAGCGGCTTGCAGAGGAGCTGCTGGTGAAGACCCTGCAAGTCTCCAAACTTGACTAAGAAGTTCAGTTTGGACTCCTGAGAACAGTCTTAACTCTTTCATCAGGCCCATGTGAGTCTTGAGGTTATCCCAGCTTTCTCTGAATATGCTGTGTTGCCCAACACACTTACTATCTCCTAGATTGCATTGCAGAGACAGAAACTCCCAGAATGTTCTTTTGTACCCAATGATCTTCAATAATTTATATAATGAACCCCATATTAAGGTGATTAGAATTCAGGTGTTCAATTCCCAAGGAGCTGAATTTTGATTTAGTCACTTTTTAGCATGTCAGAAATAAAGTCCTTTCTTTCTTACTGTTCTTATTAGAGAACAGTATTATATTATAACTTATTATATTTCAATACTTATCTGTACTAAGCACAAGAAGAAAATTTCAGTACAAACCCACGTTTGGGAAAGTAGGTGCAATAACAAAACCTAGTTTCTATGTATCATACCTAGCTTAATAACACTTTGTGTGTATTTTCATCAGCATATACCAAGAGCTTTTTAACAAGGAGGACAGTACCATTAACCCCATTTTACAAATGAGGAAGCTGAGGCACAGAGCTGTGATTTACCCAGGCACCACATTCCATCACTTTTGGCACAGGAGGCTTCATCAGACACCTCTGTTCCTGCATGTTTGGTTTGAGAGCCGTGCTGAGGCAGCCCTGAGAACAAACACAGCAGTGTCTCTATTGCATGGTGCAGAGGAAGGCTGGGCATGCCTGGAGACATCACCACTTCCAGAGGATAGGCTAGTTAGTAAAGCACCTTGTCATATGGAGGTGCTGACAGTGCTTCTGCAGCACCCACTCCAAGGGGACAGAGGTAGCCCTCAATCCAGCCCTGGCCCCAGCTGGCAGGGTCACACTGAGCTGAGCTGTTAGCTGTGTTTCCAGAAGCAGTGCATCTCTGTAGGTAAGACCTGCCCAAGGCTAATAAAAACCCTGCTATCTCTAGCTTGGCCCCGTGCCACCCTGACATGGCTAGATGGCTCTGGGTTCCAGGGGCAACCAGGGCTGCCACTACATGCTGCTCCTCACACAAGCAAGGCCTGCCCAGAGGGAGCCCAGAAAGACAGCTGAGCAAAGCTCAGAAAATGCTGCATTGGGTTTCATCATCTGTGCACACACCTGAAACACACTCTCTGGTCTGACTCCCCATTTGCAGCTGAGGATGTCAGCCTTACCAACAGACCCTAGAAAAGTTCAGCCTGCTCCAGTACGCATGTAAGAAAAGAATGGAGAACAAAAGTAACATGTACATTACACAGAACAGTGTTAGAATTTGCTTTTAATCAAGGAAGTGGCCAGTCCAGTCAGGTTCAGCTGAAAGACACAACCCTAAGTCTGAAAAGCCCATGAGCACCTGAAGGTGTGTTTGGAAGCCTCAGGAGGTCCAGTAGACTCTTCAGACAGTGAGACCATCCTAAGAGTCAAGCACACCATTTCAGTATCTCGTGTGCTTATATATTTGTTAGCAAAGTTGAAGAGTGCATTATTCTCTCTCTTTCCTTCTGCACAAAAAATTGAATGCTAAGCAAATAATAACTGATGATGAATTATTCTCTGAAGTATTTTATTAACACTGCTTTGTGACCACTTTCCCAATCACTGAAGCTACAAGACCATGCATAGCCTGACACTTCAAAACATACAGTCTGCTGGAAAAACTACTCATCCACCCATACAAGCCCCAGAAGGTCCTTGCACTGATGAAATAAGCACTGAGGTTAAGGCAGACACTATCAGTGCTCAAACCTCTAGCTCACAGCTGTAACAATAGCCATTACGATTTAAAAGCATCTTTGTCCAGCTACCTCTTGCATAAATACGAGTTTGTGACCAGTATATCCATAAACATCAACCCATTTGGCACAGCCATATCACTTCCATGCTGCCACTGAGAAAGCAATCGCAGACAGCTCTTCTGTTTTATGGCCTCAACAGGAAATTGTGGTTTTGTTACATTCAGGGTTTCTTTTACTCTTTTGCACTGTAAGAATTGTGTTTGATTTCATACATAAAGCAAAATGCTTCCAAGTATAATTCTGACTAGTTAGCCAGTAAAGGATACAGAAAATTTCGCAGCTGGGGAGGTCACTACCAGATTTAACTTCACTTGGCTAATAGGGGAAAATAAATCTATTCTAATATTTGATTAGCAGAACAGGACTCATAAGCATAACAACCATTCTGGTGTCTCTGGTAATTGAAGTGAGCAAGCTGAGTTAAGCTTAGTAAATTAATTTCATTTGTGATTATGTAGTTAAATCAGTCTCTCAATACAGGTACCAAAAAAGAAAGGTTGAAAAAAAAAAATCTCCCTAACCCTTACCACTATTATTTCTTATAATGCAAACTTGAAAAGAGGGATTTGCATTGAAATAAAAATAATTGCTGGTAACAACCAAAGAGACTGTAAGATACGCAGACAATGACATCTTTAACTAGGACTCACAAATACCTCTGACTCTAACATCTTTTTTTTTCCAGCTCTATATTAGTTTGCCAGATTTTAACTATTGGGGCTGGAATTTTTCATACTAGATATCTGTCTCAGGACTTGTCTACAGTGGGTTTTTTGGAAAGTCCACTTGAAGTCAGCTCAAGTGTCTCTAAGAAGTCTGGAAAAACATGTCATCTTTTTCAGGGAAAAAAAAAAAGAGGTCTGAAGACATTTAACAGAGAAGTTGTGGAAATTGCATCCTCACAGAAAGGATTTAAAATTTGGCTGTACAATCAGTCTGCTATCAGCCTTTTACTGCTCTTAAGAAAAACAGTGCTGGTCTGACTGAATTAATACACACAAAAACCCCACTGCGCATTCAATAAAGATTTGCTAGCATTTGGTAGCAAAACTGCTATGGATTTCTCTGTAAACATGTCACAAATCTGGACAAAACCTTCTTTACCACTCTTGCTTACAAGGACCATGGTGATGCTAGACAGATAAATGAACCCAGGCAAAAAAAAATCTTATATTTGTCTGACAGTTCCTGCTGCTGGCACACAGGGAGGACAGTGGACAAGAAGGAAGGAAACTGCTTTAGCATAAAGTATAAATGAAGGTCTGAGGTGTCATGAACATACAGAGTGGTAATGAAGGATACATTTCAAAAATCCCAGCCCCTTACTCTGAGCAGCATGCCTTTAATAAAGGTGACTCAGTTCCCCATGGGTAAAATGGGAATTATAATGGCACCTCACTTCATATGATAAAGAATATTTGCAGATCAGTCAACAACTATCATGAGTGCAACACAAAAACCCATGAAGAAATGAGTTAATCTGACTTAAGTGCCATGCTTCTGTTGGAAGAATAAGTATGGCACAGGGCCACATACTAAACAAGGAAAATAAAACGTAAGCTGCTTATTTTGTGGCACTCTTCATCCTGTCCAATGAATGTAAAAGAAGTCCTGCACGAAGAAGAAAAACTCAACACATGCAAACACACAGACACACAGGTAAAGAAATAAGTGAGAGGTACACCAAAACATGTATATGCACATTACTGCTAAGTGATGCACATGCTCTTTTGAGTGAGAATTTTAATTACACAAATACAAGAGGAAACTGTTGCAATATATGCTATATTAGTAGAAGTGTTTGGACTAATCCTAGCAAATAAATGGATGTTTATTTTTTCTTGAGATTACACATAAAATTCTTCAGGCTTCTCATTGACATAATTTTGATACAAAGTAGGGCAAGGCACAATGGACAGATGGGAGGGCTATCTGCTCCACAGATTTGTAGCATTTAGAAGTCTATTGTGGAATTTAGGAAGGAATCTTGAGAATGAACACTGTGTGCTGCATATTAAAAATTTAAATCTAGCACAGACCATAAGTATTTAAATATGTTGGTATCTCTGCTGTTAACCAACCCTTTATCTAATAACACAAAGGAAGAGAGAGGAATACCAAGAGGGACACAGTCAGAAAGTAATGGACCAAGGTAATAGATTACACCTAAAACTAAGCTAAATGTTCTGCCAATAGAATACTATCCAAGAAAAAGCCTGCAATACTGAAGTCATTGAAGAGCTGAAAAAAAATCACAATGATGTGTACAGTGAAGCATATATTTTGCAAAATTGCCAGCTCCTACAGTGATAAAATTAGTGCAAACAGGATGAACATCAAGATTCCTTCTGACCTTAAAGTTAGATTTTCAGAGAGTGCACTTTTCAGGTTTCCTTACATACATGCATTATTTAAAAGATTACAGGAATACACACTTATAAAGATATTATTTACCTTTTTTCTCCTTCTGGCCTAAGAGATATTCTGCAATCAGGGCAACCACAAAGTACTGCACTAAATTCTATCCTCTTAAATTAATGAGACAACCAGCACAGGCAGATTAAAACTTATGATCAGGCAGAAGGAGACACGACAACCTCAGTAAATATTTAAGCCATTTGCCTGATCAACCATTTTAGCAACTGTTTCTCCACTGCTAATGCTCACATGCCATTGCACACATGTACATAAGCACACCCACAAATGTAGCTGAGGTTTCTTTCAACTATTGTACAAATCTTCAAGCCTTGTGCATCCCTGTTAGCAATTCTGACTTAATCCTATTTTTTTAAAGAAATTACCTCAAAATGAAATAAAAAAGAGAAAGGAATTCTAGTCAGCTTGTGCTGCTTCCTACAAGGGCAAAGGGTCACAGCAACGTGTGAGGATCACAGGGCTGGGTGACTGAAGATCACCCATGTTGTGGAGCTGGAAGCTGAACCTCTCTGAGCCCTCCTTCTGCCACTCTGCCCTTCTCCTCGACATGCACTGCAAACATGCAGTGATCCATGAAGGCAGAGGCACAGAATGAAAGAAAGGTGAAGAAGTGACAGCATCTGCTAGAGGATGTCCACAGAAACTGCTGCTGACTGGTGAAGATGTGCAAAGGCTGGAATTCAGACATACCAGTGGCAGAAGAAAGCTCTTTTGAGGGGGATGAAATAAGAGCAAGAATGTGTTTGGAGTGGGGTGAAATTCCTCTTCAGTGAATTTCCTCTGCATGTGTAGACTGCACTTTTACTCTTTGTAATGTTCAGGAACAACACTGTACAGCAATCCACTTAATTGCCCTGGATTCAGCACTCTCCACCCATGTCAATCATGTCATCCAACACACGTGCACACATACACCATCTCACACACACTATCTCTCTTCCTCTGCTCCAAAGACAAGAAAAAAAAATACTAATTTAAAGCATATCAAAACACACTTTTATAATGTATAAAGATAATACCCAATGGACTTCTGAGAGATACATGAAATTAATCCCAGTTGTGAAGGCCTTGATATTAGCTCTTCACTCCTGGGATGAATTTAAAATCCCACAAAAGCCCATGATTTATTTCCTTCCTACACAACAGCAACAAACACTCACATAATTTTTAAGTAATGTAAAATATCACTTTAAAGCTGTTCATACACATCTGAGAGAGAGAGAGAGAGAGAGAGAAGGGAAGAATTAGTTGTTTTGAGGGGTGAGCACTTAAGAGTCTATTCTATCTGCATAATTCACATAAATGTTATGTTTATGAATTGGACAAACAGGGTGAAGAACTGTTGGCACAAAAACTGCCTTTAGTCCACTTCCTATGTTTTAACACGCAGTGAATCTTCTAATGGCTAGTTAAAAGTTTTTATAAAACAATGTTTTTCTATCTCAAATTTGTGCATCGGGTAGATGTGCTTATCACAGTGTCTTTCTGGTTATAAGGTTTTGACTCACTACCAAGGATGAAGCCACTTCAATGATGTTTGCAAGACACCTAACACTATAGGGGAGGGAACTGTCAAAATCAAGTTAACTTTCCCACATATTCATAAAGTTCTTCACTTAAAGGCTGTTGTGATATGACAATTTTTTAAATTATTTGTACTAGATATGGAGTGAAATCTTAATTCCATGATCAGTCTCTTGCAAGCCTATTTAATTGACATGTTCAGGGTGTGATCCCAAAAATTTCTGGGCTTACAAAACCACATCTTATCATTTATATGTCTGCAACTCCATGACATGCACAGTTCATTGGTACTGACAGAGAACTTTAGTTACCACTCTGTATGACATCACAAGAGTTTGCCACAGTAGCAAATTATGCTAAAAAAAGGCAAAGAAAAGAGGAAAAACTAAGTATTAAGTAAGCATAATAGATAAGAGCTAAAGTTTTAGAAAAAAATACATCCATTATTTGATTTTCATAATGTTTTATTGCTCTAAGATAATTAACATTACAATTAATGGAACAGGGGAGTTTTTCTTACCTTCTCAAACCTTGTTACAGGATGGGATGAAGCTGTGAAAATCATTCTCAGGTTGAAACTACCTCCCTTTTAATTTATTCTGAAAATTGCACAAAACCAAAATATGCTTCCTTACCTCTGCATTTTAAAAAATTATAGTGTTCGAGTCAGTAAATAATGTACAACTACAAATAAAACAGCATCATGGTCAAAATAAAACACTGTAATCAATAGAAATTTGTGCTAAAATGGATACAAGAGGCACTCATAAACACAAAGTCAGTCATCTGAATTTTCTTCTATTGTGAGGCATTCTGCAGGGCACTTAAAAATTCCAGCCCTTAATAAAAATCCATAGTTCTGTTTTTATTATTTCAAGTCACTGCTGAATGCTAATATGAGAGTTAAAAAGAAAAAAAGGGTGAGGTAAGTTATTCAAATGAGAAGTTCCACAGAAACTTACACATTTACAAGTATTTTCTTTTCTTTTCTTTTCAAGGCCTATTCCTGCCATCAGTTTGCAGGGACTGTGTGGCTCAGTCCCACCACTGCTAACACGGAGAGCTGTGCACGGTGCATCTAAAGTGTACAAACAGGACAGGAAAAAAACCCTTTCATTTGTTTTACTGACCCGCAAAACCCAGCTACAGTTGCAGTGAAATTGAACGGTATCTTGCAATTTCATCCCTTAATTAGGAACCCAGCACATGGCAGAAGTCCAGGCCCTAGCTCAGGCTGTTTATCTTTCAATACTTTCAAGTCACTTACTAGCCAAAAAAGAAATTACAATGTGATTTAAAGGGAAATCAGTCGGCTTCCAGGCTCATTTCTTGCCTGCTTCCTCCCTATTCTTCTTTTCTGATTAAAATTGTTGTAACCATACCGTAAGTCGGATCTGTTCATCCCTGCCAACAGCTGTCCCACTATGCTGCAAGAAAAACATTTGTAAAAAATATTGGTTTTGGTTCAACTGTACCCTTTCTTTTATGTTACCACTCAAAAATTCCAGTGAAGTTTCACAAACATTCTTCCATTTTTAAACACTTTGTATGTTATGTTTTAGTAAAGAAGCTGTGACAGCTTAAGAATTTGATATGTAGCACTGAGTGCTAAATCTCAGCTGCTGAGCCCCTCCTTTCTGTGAGTGTCCCCCACCATCTGACAGCTTCTGCTGCTTGTTCTCCAGATGCAAAGGGATCTCCCTCAAACACCCAGTCACTCACTGAGTCCACAGCATGATGTCTCCAGTCCTTCACTTCAGACACCCCTCTTCCTTTGGTGTGATGCATCACCCAGCTCACACAAGCTGAGTATCCAAGTGGAAGATCCCTGAGTAAGAGATGCCATGTGCAACCACAAAGCGAAGGAGGGAGACTCAGCTGCACCCAAGCTTTCTGCTGAAACTGGGACAATGCTGGCTTTCAGCACACTTGATGGAGAAGGTAACAAAACTGCTGCACAGACATCAGACTAACCTGGCGAGCCAGACAGTGAGTTCATCCAAACCACACTACACATAATTCTTCAACTGCAAGTGAAGAGCTTTGCTGCTTTGTTTCCTTAGAAATAGAGCTCGTGGTTTTAGATGTATTACAAAATCTACAATTGTTTTAATTCACTAACTTTAAGAATATTTCCAAAAATGGATTGTGATAATCTCTGTTTTCTAGAACATCATAAATGTAGTAGCAACTCCGGAGCACTTTGAACAGTGAGTGTAAAATACTGTTCCTCAGTTTTCAAACATAAGGAAGACCTTAAGTATATTTGACAATTCCCAATTAGAAAGATTTGGAATTTGTTCAGGAACAAATGAATTAGCTGCTTCTTTAACTGAAGTTAGCAAAGCCTCACACAGTGCAAAGTTAAGAAAACTTTTTACTAGATATCTTGACCTTGCTATACAAGCATGCAGTATAACAATCCAATACAAAGTATTCAACAAGATGGTGGGAGCACCTGGTGTCATACCCCACTCAGTGTATTTGGACAGATACAAATAACATTCCTGGATCATAAACTAGAACTGTGTGAAGCAGAAATTTCTTATTCTGGCATTATGGATAACACTAAAAACATTATATAATGCAATATGAGGGCATTCCATCTTGGGGTTCTGATGACAAGCCACTTGAGCTACAGTTTTTTTCCTTTATAATGTCACCAAAACTCTCAGTGGAATTATATATAGAATAAATGATAGGTGATGGTGAATTACAAGGCCATAATACATATAGTAAGCACCTAATATAGTTTTATAAATTACAGGCTTTTATAGCTTTATATTTTACAGTGTAATGTCACACACCGCAGTGACACAATACTCCAATTCAACACACGATATCCCATTTAAGGAAAAAATTAGAAAAAGCAGCAGCAGCCCTTATTCCGGTAAAGCAAAATTACTTTGGAAGGGTACAGACTTGCCATTTTAAAAGGAGGCACAGAGATCAAAATACAGGCCTCGAGGAAGAAGGTATGTGCCAGACAATGACCAGCTCTGTTGTTCCTCTCCACAGCACAAAACAAACGTGTTTTCCTAACACTAGGCAGTGCTGCAAAGAGATCCCAGGCTGGATTCTGCACTCAAGGGATGTGGCAAGGGGTGCTCCACATCATTGAGCAGTGACTTCTCCAGCTGATTAAGAAGCGGCACTGATGGGCTTCACTGGGATTCCCATCCACAGCTCTTCAACCTGACAGATAACATTGCATTTTGGGGGTCTAAAGGATAATATGAAGCGAGGGACTGCAGCTGAGGGAATATTCCATTCCCAGAGCTCTGGATTGAGACCACTTCTGAGGCAGGAAATCAAATAATTTCTCCCCCAAAATGAATCCAATGCTATCAGACAGCATCTACCTGCCTGTGTATACCTCACTTGCTAAGTTTTGGATCCACTGGTTAACTCAACTAAATCTCACTCAGGAAAAAAAATCCACATGGTATAAAGTTCCTAAAAATTCTGAGCAAACAGAGAGCCAGGTAGAAAGGAATTACTTTCTCAGTTTCTTCCTTGAGGATACAACTCCAGTCATCCTAGATGCACATCAGCAGACTGTAGGCAACCAACACCATCAGGGGTTGAGCAGGGGGTAGGGAAGGACAGGATAAAGAAATCAGTCTCCTCCAGAGAAATCCAAGAATGGGGCATTTACTCCATGTCCCTGCCACATGAAGCACCAGAGGACTCCACCATAAGAAACAAGGACATAGGAAATCACAAACACAGACCTGTTTGTTACTGATAAACAGGAACACTGGACATGAATACAAGTGAAAAGGGCACATTCTGGCTGGCCTATCACAAGGTTAAGTTGTCATTTGGGTGCATGTGCCTGCTGCTCTCTCAGGTGGGCAGCAAACAAGACATCACTGATGTCTTTTAGACACTCCTCATAACTGGACCTAGTTAAAGGTGGTGACACTGAGAGGAGGAAAAAAGGGGATGGTGACAAAACAGAGAGAGGTGTTGCCTCAAGCTGCACCAGGGGAGATTCAGCAGGAGGAGCTTCTTCACAGGGAAGGTTGTTAGACATTGGAATGGATTGTCCATGGAAGGAGTAGAGTCATCATCCCTGGAAGTATTCAAAGAAAGACTGGATGTGGCCCTTAGTGCCATGGTCTAGTTGACAAGGTGGTGATTAGTCAAAAGGTTGGATTTGATGATCTCAGAAGTATTTTCCAACCTAAATGATTCTGCAATTCTATGACTTTATGTCTCTCACATAAAAATACAAGTGGCCCTCAGCAGAATGCTGCTCATATTAAGGCCTAGATTAAAACAGGAGGATATCATACCATAAGTCTCTACTTGAGATATCTTCACATCAGCCCCTAGCAATGGCAAAGATGTGACACAATCACTAAAACTGAGAAAACTGTTTATCTGTCTGAAGGCAGGTACCTGCCCAAAGAAGCTTTCTGAGGTTTGGCAGGAGCCAAAACAAGAGTCTTTTCCCTTCAACTTGCTCACAGCTGGTATCTGGGACTTCCATTAAACCAGGCACAGGCTCAGTTGCCCACTGCTTACCTTGACAGGCAAAAGCACATCTCCTAAACTGCTGTTAAATGAGGCTGGAAAAACTCCCAATTTAAAAACTCAGAAATAAACCCTGAGCTCCACTGGAAGCAGTCTTACCCAGGCACCCTAACTGCACAAAAACACCTCCCAGTAAAAAGGATGGTTGATTCATAAAGGATCAATGAAAAGAACCTTAAATTTTCCTGTTAGTTGTCACTTTTCCATCACTAGAAATGTCACAACTTCAAGAGTTTACCAAGTGTCCTACAAAAACACTCCATTGTGTACCTCATGTGAAGTTTTATGTTAGGTTTCCAGTTCAGACAGCACTTCTAAATTTAATTTTATGGTTTAGAAGTTTCTGCATTGTTCTACATTCTGATTCCTTTTATTGTGGAAATTCTCAATATTCAGAGAAGCTGCTAGGAGACAGAGCAGGCTCTAACACATGGGTGAGACAATCGCTTATGACACTGTTATATGATGAGGCTGCTGAAAGCTTTAGTCATTCATACAACACACAGGCTTCATTGAGAAAAAAAATACCACTCTGGCCTGCCAGCACACTGTACAAACAAAACACAGCCTCTGTTCAAACAGGATTTCTCTTTTTCTTTTTTTCCAGTTAAAATTTACTCCGCTGACAAAGCAAGCACTGCGCACATTTCACAACCATCGTCAGGTGGGAAGCGTGGCTGAGTCTTCCTGAGAGCACATCCAACCAGCTAAACAGAAATGATGATTTAATTTTGCTTCCTAAAGTACCTACTTTGGGCCCAGGAGTAGACCTCAAATCAAGCACATGGTTATGATATAACAAATGTGCCAAGCTGAAAAACAACAACAACAAAAAGGAGACAAGTACTAAAAAGAAATAAAAACTAATTAGTGGTTTCTTAAGTAGTTTGGAATACTAACAACTGAAAAAAAATAGTTTACATATCCTGTGCTTTGCTTTTCCACTTTGGTGCAATTGGACATTTTTTTTCTTTTCTTCTGGAAGGCAAGGCAAATTACTTTGCCTGCCACCACAGAACTGAGGCATCACTGTGAAAGTAGAGTCTCTCCAATGGAAACCTTACTTGTCTTTCCTTGCAGACTTCTAAATAGACACTCTGGTTAAGAATACTGGGTCACACAACTCCATATTTCTAGTGTATCTGAGTCAAACTGAAAATACTGAGCTGTACTTAACTCCCCTGAAAAATCCTGACCACATTTCTCCAGGGTGAAAATCTTAGAAAGGATAATGAATGACATTATACTCAATTGGAAAGGAAGAAAATGCAACACACTGGCCTGCTAAGAGTGACGCAGTACATCATGCCACCGTGCCAGAGATCAGAGTTCAGGCTAGTCCTTTAGTTTGGAGCCTTAGGGGTATGGTTCAAAAGTAATGTTTTGGTGTCTGAGAGAGGGAAACCAGTGCAGTAGCACTCCATCTGGCAGGCTGACTTTGCTCTGAAGCTACACTGAAAAAGAGGAGGACTTTGTACTCAAGGCTGGGGGTTGGGAAAACAAGAAATGTGGCCTCTCCAGGAAATAAATATAAGATTATGCTGATGCACTATCTGGATCCTTCCTAAGGAGGCAATAGAAAATTTAAAAGTTAAATCGAGTTGTCCATGACACGCTCAACACCATTTAATGGGAAACTCCTGCTGACATTATTCATGAGAGACACATTTCTTACCAATACAACTAAAATAAATAGAAAAAAAAATTAAAATCCCAAAGTACAAAACCTTTCTCTTTTTGATAATGACTACTGAAGAGGACAGATGCATTTTCATGAAAGGCACCACATGGAAGAGAAAATGTCTCCTCTTTTATTTTTAAAAAGGGTGCCAGATGCAAATGTTTCACTGGACGCCTATAAGTACTTAAAATACAAAACACCTTCTTCAAATGCATTAAACACACAGTGAGGCACTTTAAATACACTTGCTTTGTCAGACAGGCAGCTGGCACCACTTTTGTAATGAACAGGACAAACATTCTGTCCAGTGGAAGTGTTACCAAAATATAGCAGGAGGCTCAGCTTGACTTGCACTTACAAATATCAAAAGCAGGTTCTTCTCATTACTTTTCTTAAGGATAAAAAATACCGCCTGGCTCTCCTACTCTGGGAAGGAAAGAATGGTTTAGGATTTCTTTTTAAATAGATCTTTCTGCAGAAGGCGCACGCTAGCCTCCATCTCTAAATGATACAAACCCCTCCATCCCAGCCTTTCCCAAGCATGCACTGTTCTGTGGGAGATCAAAAGCCTCCACTGACCATCAATTATTCTGCCACAGTAAACAGAGAGCCTTCAGAGGACAGCAGCCACATGAGCAAAAGCATCACTTAAAACCATACGCGCTATCAAACTTTTCACTCATGTGCTTGGTGCAATTAATTTTGCCACTTTATACATTTCTGCAGGAAAAACAAGAAAGAAAATCACCCAGCAAACTAGGAAAAGCTAGCCTTTCTGAAAGTGGGACATGCCTTTTGTAAACCCATAGCACTTAAGGCCACCAAATCCAAATGCAGTGCAGAGCTTGCCTTATTTACCAAGAAGTGCTAGAGGAAAAGATTTCCTGTAAAATGCAGGGAAAATTATTTTTATACTCCCCCAGAACAGAGCAAAATGCCAATTCCACCTGAAACCGCACTTTAGGTTTCAAAATGCCCTTCTAATTTCCGCGAGCTGAGACTCACTCACTGTTTATATCCCTTTCCCTCCCCCTAAGGAAGTTAAAAGCAGCGTTCGGAGCAGGCTCCATGCGTGCAGCCACACCTAGAGCACAAGGCGATGCCTTTCCTCCCCCCGATCCCCCAGCAGCCACAGCTGGAAGTGTTTGGCGGGGTCCGTGTGCGAGCGCTCGCTGCCCTTTGTCCGCGCACGGCTCCGAGGTAGGGCTGAGTCCCCCGGGATGCGGGAACAGCCCGGCCCGGCCCGGCTCCATCCCGGCTGGGCAGCGCCAAAAGCGGCCACGGAACGGTCTGGAAAAGCAGCCTGCGAGGAGAGAGGCTTTTGCCTTTCTGGGGATGGCGAAAAGCGCGCAGCTGGGTTTCGCGTTTTCCTGCTGTCCTGGAAGCTTGGCACAATCACCACCGGTATAACGTGAAGCCTCCATTTAAAGCAACCATTTAAAAATAATGTATCCCTTGCCTTGCGGAGATATCTGGGACGTGTGCGGGGCTGGCCTGGCTTTGGCACGCACATTCTGTCCCCAAGGCAAGGGACAAAGCGAGGATGGGGCGCCGAGCACCTCTGTCCCCAAGGCAAGGGACAAAGCGAGGATGGGGCGCTGAGCACCTCTGTCCCCAAGGCAAGGGACAAAGCCAGGATGGGGCACTGAGCAGCAGCCCTGCACACTGAGCAGGAAAAGGCTCAGGCGCGTCCTGTGGGTCCGGGAGGGAGGCAAGCCTGCTCCAGGAAAAGGCAGCATGGAAAATGGGCAGGCAAACTGCAACGCAAGTCAAGTTAGTAACGAAAACTGCAAGCAGGAGCGCTTCTGGAGGCTAAAACACAGAGTGGGTGAGCACACTCTGAGGGAGAGGGACACAGGGGAAAACCAGGATGCACCACAGAAGCAAAATAAACTTTTACATGTAACAGAAACATTCTCAGGATGTGTGTATGCCTGCACACTCACTCACACACGTACACGTCAAGTCACTGTTTCAAAAGCCACATCTAAAATTTCATTTAAAAAAGCCCAGCTGCTTCTTTACCCTGACTTTGTCTTTAAGGACTTAGCTAAGCCGAAGGAGTGGCCAGAAAAGAAGGAAAAAAAAAAACCCACTTCAACCCATCTCTCTCAAATTCTTTTATTTCAGCAATGCATTAAGCAATCTCCCTGCAGAGTTATTCTCTTCTTCCTGGTGTGGATAAAGCTCCCCCTGGGGAGCTCTGTAATTTCCAGCTTCTCCGAATTCAGGTATTAGTAAAGACCGCTTGGGGACACGCAACAATATAACTCTACATTTTCAGGCATTCGGAGAGAACCCCCTAAGGGTCCCAAGTTCAAATTTCTGAAATGTAGGCATTGTAAAAGGAACCTCGGGGGACTCCAGCAATAGAAATCTGCTGAATTCAAAGCATTTCCTAAGCCCTGGCAGGAGCCTTTGCTCCCACTGGAGGCTTTTTATAAAACATGTGTTGCTGACATGTTGACAGATTGCTCAGTGAAGTGTTAGGTGCATACACAGGCTGGCCATTTAGGGGGACATCAGTTTACCCTTCATCTCTACCTGAAGCACCATGTTTTATACATTACCCGAGGACAGGCAGAAAACAGACACTCTCCTACAAAGTACAGCATCACTTGGCAAGAGACAAAAAAAAAAAAAAAGACCCCCACAAAACTAAAGATTACACATATACATACAAACATACACACAAGGAGAAGAGAGCAGGAGAGAGAGGGGGAGTTGTACAGCATCTTCCAAATATCAAAAAGGTCAGAAAATAAATTAAGTGTACAATACAAGGCCTAGGCTGGAAATTGCCTCCATGTATCAGGCCTGCCACCCCTCTTCTACACAGGCCAGAGCTCTGAGGGTATAATGAGCAAAGGAATTTTCTAATGACAGCTGACTGTTGGGAGGTAATCTGATCAAAGGCCGATATTAAATCCAACTTCTGCTCATATCAGGGTATTAGTGATGTACGACTTAATAACCCAGCAGCTCCAAAAGTGCTGCCGTGGCAACAGGATGGAAATTGGGATAATAATGTATTCATGGTGCTGGCGACCTGGGGCTGCAGTGCGTGCTCTCAGGGGAGGGCACTTCACCCTGAGCCAGACGTGTCTGGGCAAAATCACTTCACAAAGGACAGGAGTTGAATACTGAAGAGCTCTGGCACTGATGAGTGTGTCGATAAGGGGAAGAGTGGAATGAAGTGAAGGGAGGAAAGGAAAAACATTTTCAGCAGAAGAGCTTGAGTGGTGCTTCTCTGAAAAACTGATGGGGCTCAAGAAGCTCTCCCCGACAAGTACAACCAAAATGGATAATTATTAAATGAACATAAAACTACATTCTCTGCAAAGTGCTGAAGGATGGATAGCACCAGCTTACACAAAGTGACAAGATTTTCACATCAGGCTACATCTATCTTCCAGAACTTCCACTGTGTATAAAAGGGCCACTGCCTGCTACCATCAATATCCAAAATTCTTTTAACATTAAACAGCTTTTCAACCTTTCCTGCCCTTAAATCTCTCAAGGAAGAAAATCCAAGAAAAGGTCACACATCAGCCACACCTTTCAGGGTCTTGTAGCTGCATTTCCTGCATAAATGGAAATCTCCTTCACATTACTCCCCCCACCCTCCCTTTCTATAATCACTATAGCTATGCATAAAATATAAAAAAACACATTTTTTTTTCTTTCTGGTTTGAAACCAGAATGAAACTTGGCAATACAGTACAGTCATCTCAGTGCAACTTTACAAATTAATCTAACATTAGTTCCTTTGATTCCTTAAATTAGGAAATAAAGATGGATATATGTATTATTTGAATTCTATTATTATCTAGACAATACACAGTAGAGAGAGGGTCCTTCTTTCATTCAGCCATTATTCAAAGCTACTTTAAAATGCCAGAGTCATTTTGGGGGTTTTAGTGGCAAGAGCCTGAGGAGCAAACTTCTTTTTGACTTCATTAGGGGAGGGGACTGGCCATCCATTCATCTGACATGCTCCCACTCTTGCCTGGTTTACTGGTCTGTCCCCTTGCATAAATTCACAGCTATTGGAGTCACTCAGGGAGCCACAGCAGACCCATTCTGCTGCAGAGGTGCCGAAGCACTCGCTTCAGAGAGGGGTGAAAGGCAGCCGAAAATCTGCTCGTGGCCACTGCATCCATCTCACACCAGGGATCCCAGGGAAGCCCAGCTCTACACTGTGCCTCTGACATGGGAGAGAGGGCATCATTTAGAATATCCCTCTCTCTGTCTTCATGATGCACCTAGAGCACACAACGCACACCCTGTGCTCCTAAGCGCCCTTCCTGCCTTTCCTAGTATTACAGATAATTTGCTAGTTTCAGAGTGTACTTATTACAGGACTGTCAGAGGAGTTTTTGTTTCAACAACACGTTAACTTTACTGCACTTATAAAAAACATTATGTGTCCCCTGTGATTCTGTGTGTTTAAGAGCAGCGAAATGTTATTGATCCCAGTGTGACAAATCAAGAGTTAGGTAATGTCTACAAAACTCAATTTTCTGCAAGACATAAAACCCTTTTTATGAAACCCTTCCTTAAGAAATTCAGGAAAAATACACACAAAAAATGAGAGCAGAAAGGTCAGAAACTATTTTTTTTTAATTAATGTAATCCAATTCTAGCCTAATGATAGGCATATGACCATCGAGGCCAATTTAAAGCAATATTTACTCTCACTACTTTAAAACAGTATGTGAAAACTCCAGTTTTCTAAAATCACTTTGATATGATTAAGAATTGTATTTAGAAAGCCCAGAAAACTAAATTCAGTTTCCTTTTGGCAAGCGTTCATCGCTGAGTACAGTGTGAGTTTGGATTCAGGCACAGGTTACATAATATGTAAGATTTTCCAGGATTTCAGTTCAAACTGCTTATATAGGATCTTAATGTACATTTACAGAATGAGTTGGCTTTAAAAAAATCTCAGTGATGAAAAC
This sequence comes from Erithacus rubecula, assembly GCF_903797595.1. Lineage (NCBI taxonomy): Eukaryota > Metazoa > Chordata > Aves > Passeriformes > Muscicapidae > Erithacus > Erithacus rubecula. The sequence goes on from NC_136689.1 coordinate 103,297,862, forward strand.
ATCCCATTCAATTTCTCCTAGAAGCTATACACTAGCCTAAATTCCCTTTTTGCAAACCAGTTTCCTTTTCTCAAAGGCTACATAGAAGTAGTGATGAAATACTAGGGGAGAAAGGCACTAAAAAGCAGCAGTAACAATTCAGCTGTAATTTGCATGAGATCCACATGCATCTATAGAAGTTTCAGATATGTATACATATTGGGATTTTTTCCCCAACTGTTCAGGGACAGTAGGTACTGGTACTGCATTTAATTAACAAGCAAATGTGATGCCCTGCAATGTGAACAATACTGAGCCAATCGCTCATGTTCTTAAAAAACAGATGTATTACATGCACTGTACTACTCCTGAATACTAGAGTATCCATTTTATATCATTTTCCAGCAAACCTGAATGTGTCACAAGCTTTCCCTTGCTCCCTAACCCCTTTTTTCCTTTTTGGTTTTAGCTTCCACCTTAAAATTTGTTTTCCAGATCTGTTGGTAGTTCTCTCCCTATTTCTTTTCTGTCTACTGCATTCATCATTATTCAGCTGCATTATAGCACTTAAAAAAAACATCCCAGCTTTAGAAAAAAAAAAAAAAAAGAAAGAAAGAAAGAAAAAAAAAAAAAGAAATCATTTGATTTTCATTGCCCTGGAGAGAATTAAATACCCCCAAGGAAAAATTCTGGTACATTCTCTGCACACATTTACATGCAGCCAGTGAAGTAAACATTTCCATAATTGCTCACTTCAGAACACGTTACCCAGTTCCTAGGTACAATAACTGTCAGGAGTCAATGAGGAATAAAGAATTTTCCTGAATCCTTGCACATAACCTGACTAGCATTAATAACTCCACAGTTGTACATAAGTTAAGAAATGGATTACTGCCAGGCAGCAACCTTGCTCTGAACACTTTGGGCATAATGCATTCTTCAAACTATCATTAACAAAATAAATACATATTAAAAAAACCCTAAAAACACAAGGCTACTGATAACAAAGTATACTTCTCTCTCAGTAAAAACCATATAGCACAAACTATAGACTTTTCTTAACCTTGGAAAATATAGTAACATATGGCTTCCATTTACTTCCAATTTTACTTGCACTGTAAGCTTCTTTGGTGAAGTTGTCTTCTATTGCTAAATGACAAAATGAATGATGAAATTCAGTTGCTATGCTAGAAAAACAAAAAACAAACACTGGTGCCTTATCCCAAAGGAAAACTGGACTTCAGTTATGAATCATCCTTACCAGCAAATCTTGGATATCTTAAATAAAAGACTTTATGTACTTATAGAAAAGAAACAAAACATGCTCCAAAAACTTCAGTAGAAAGATCCTCCTTCTGCTCCTTGTCATTAGAATCCAAGGCTGGGGAGCACACCAAGAACCTCAAGTGGTTATTTAAATAGAAGTTCCCTGCTATGAGGGATACCAATGAATAGTGCTAACATCAAATCTGCTCAGTTTTTATTGCGTATTTGCAGAGCTCTTCATATTGCTGAGACCACAATGAAGAGCCTTGTAAACATGTAATAAAACCAAGCTCATTGGATGTTACAGTATTAACAATTTTTCTACAAAATGGAAGTGTATCTGCTTTGTCATCAGACTGGCTTTAAAAGCTATCTCATCCATTGTATGGTTACTTAATTCTTTTTTTAAAGATATTTCATCTAGAATCTGCCTAATTGGACTGTGAATAAATTCATCTAATTATATTTTTTTTAAATGTGACATTTTTGTCTGTTTTTTTTAATGGCTTATCTAGATCATCAAGTTCTGAAGACAATAAAAGTGTAGCTCTGTGTGTTATAAAGTATTTATGATATTTTCAAGGAATTTTTTCACCCAGGCAGAAAATATCCTTTTAATAAGCCCTTTTTACTGCAAGAAGCTATTATTGGTCTCTTCTTTATTGTTGTTTTCATATTTTCAGCATAAACATAATGGGAGAAAAAGGAAGAGAGAAGAAAACAGTCAGAAGACAGATGCAGACGGCAGAAATGTTATATAATCTGATAAAATGATGAATAAAATTAAAACTGGCTGTCAGACAAAATGAAAAGCAATTTTGCTTACAATTTTCAGAGTGTCTATGGAAAAGCAGCCAAATCTATGTATTGCATGCTGTCTGTAGTTTATGGATATACACAATAACCAAAGAGGTATTTTGATTAGAAAGAATGCAATGATGAGCACAGCCTAAAATACTGAATAATGCACTTGAAACAACTTCTCTGAAAGCCTAGAGGAAATGTTTGAAAGCCCTATTAAAGCAGAACAACGAACTAACAGAAGAACTCATTGGTTACGTATTTGGGAAATGCAGAATAATTCCTACTAGAGACTCCATTAATTAGAACAAATCCTAACTACTGCCTGAGGGCTGCCAGAGACAAGGATTTACTCCCTACCCCTGCATGAGCAGAAGTCTTACTGGGGTCAAAGGGACTCATACACCAACACTGAATATTTAACCCTCTAAAGATTGTGGTGCAGTTTGCTTTCAAGCTATTAGGTAAATCACAGCCAAATGCAGTGAAGTGGAACAATGCAACAGAAGTAGGGTATTTCAAAGGAATTTGGTGAAGAGGTAGACCATCACAATGAAACTCTGGAGAGATTTGGTCCTATCTCCTACAAATGCCCAACAATAAAATCCCCCTCTAAGACTATGCTTATTTTACTCCTCTAGCCGAATCCATCTGGAGGAGAAAAAGGATTGTGAATTATGATCTCCCCTGCCTGGGCACAAGGGTTGAGATGGGGCTTGAGAAGTGACTTATTCTTTTTTGCGAACATTAAAGCACTTAAAAAAAAAAAAAAAATCCAGCTTTCTATGACTGTTTTGCACAATTCTTTTCCATGATTCAGGGATTTAACTGGACACCTGGCAGAACCACACAGGATTTAATCCTTCTCTTTGATGCACAACTTATGAGGTTTTTATGTCATCTTCTTGCAAAAATTGGTCACAATTTGCATAACTGTGGGAGAGAAGCTCTCCTCTCACCCTGGATATCCGGTGGTAGTGTTCCTCCTCAACCTGAGGGTTAAATCAATCACATAGTAAGGAATTCAGGAGCAAGGTTTTTCCACCAGGTGGGAGGAATATTTTCTCTGCATTATGGCATCATCTGCTTCCAATGATCTCTTGGAAATTTTCATCTAAAAAATAACCTGCTTCTGCAAGAACATTTTGGTGACAGCCTCAGTCTCTTATGTGTTCCCCCTCTGGCAGAGCACAGTCATGGCTTTTTGTCTTTCAGTACAGGCTTTACACCTTCCAGAGAGAATTTTCAATGGAGTTTGAAAACCAACCATTGGTGGTATCACACCCTAGGATAGTTGGTCACCTCAGTGCTGCAGCTCTGCTCCAGACCTGCAACAATGCTGCAAATATCTGAAAAGAGGCAACTTCCTATCTGACAACGCTATAATCAGCACCAAAGCCAGTAACTAACACAAGCTGTATGTTTATGGTTCACAAGGCATCACATTGTTAATGAGCAGATAAAACAAGAAGAAAGGGCTGTTCTTTGTTTACAATACTCCCCTCATAAGCAACAGATGTCCTGATAGACTAGACTGCATTGGCTTTGTTGGTTGAGAACCTCCCGCTGGCTCTGGATGAGAACCAAGCATCCATACTGATTTTGTTACAATTGTCAGCTACTTTTGTTACTACAAAGCATGAACTGTTGCTGACTCATCTGTGGTCCCATGGGCACAGAGGAAATAATGTATGGAGTCATGCAGTGACTCCATGTATTGTTTTTCCCCTAAGATGACTACTGCTTGTACACCCAAGAGCATTTTCTTGCAGGGTGCCACACAGTTTCCTGACATAACCCTTCCTGGTGATTGTGTGGATGAAGAAATGGCTAGCAGACTCTCATTTTTCTGGTTTCTGTTGATGGCACTGAGTGATTTATGTGTGCTTTGCTAGAACCAAGACTTAGGTGAACATGAACCATCCAACACCCAGACCAGTGTACTGGCAGAGAATCATGGTTAGTTACCAGAGGCACAGAAAGACCACACACACAGACTCTTTGAAGAGGGGCAAACATGCCTGAATTCTGTGGTGGTGTGTTGTTCCTCCTGGGTTTGTATGTTTTGGGCCAACCAGTTAAAAACAATGGCCAAACAACATTTTTGTATGATGTCAGAGGCACTCATTGTTGGATTTATGGAGTGAAGTATAGATTAACATTATATTTTCTTACAGAATTTCCTGTTTAGAACACTTCAAAACTTAGGCTGATGAAAGATGCAGAAATGCTATTACTGTATATGGTTTTATATAAGAACATTATTGGTCTGTTTTGTCTTCCACTTTAATTCTCAGACTCCTTTCAGCCATCCTTTACATTACAGTTCTAATCCACTAATCTTATTTAATGTGGAACCTCTACATGACAGAGGAAAGGTGTCCTGAGGTGCTTTACTCCAAAAACGCACCTCTGGTTAGCTCCTGAAAAGCTGGCAGGTGCCCTGTATAAAATCTCCAACTTTATGAATTCAGTTTGCCTTATTTGAGTACAGTTTAGATCTGTCAGATTTGATGCTGCAGGGCCAATTTGGTGTGGGTTGTGTTTTGGCTGAAGTGTGCTGGAGGAGAAAAGAAAACGGAGAAGAAAGCTACAGTTGAGGTAGGGAATAATTGCAGAGAGTTTAAATAGCATTTGCACACTGATCCTAATTACTGCTCCCATTTTTATGAACCGTGGTAAACAGAGTTTGATAAATTGAAAAAAACAAGCTCATGTATTTATTTGTTCTCACACAGGGCTTTTTGTCATGACAGGTTATAAACGCCTACCTTGATGTGCCATCAAGACTTCCTCCCTTAAAACATTTTTCTCAGCCTCTTCGGTTGTGGAAGCTGCGGGTGTCATACTCAGACTGTGACTTTGAGGGGAGGGTGTGCTTTCCTCACACATTCAAAATCAAGCATTCATTATAGCATATGCCATCCAGAATGACTTGTTTTTATATTCTGCTCAGTGAACCAAGATTATCTACTTCACTGAGAAGAACGATGTAGGAGCCCATCTCCTTTGTTTGTTCTGCTTTCAGACAGACAAAAGGCAAGTTTGATGAATGACACATGGATGCCTCAAAAAGTTGTTAACTAGAACCATTCCATGGTTTCCCACTCCAGAGCTTCACCCTGTCCCTTGTAATATGGCCAGCACCCCACACCTCTAAAGGGAAACTGCCTTACATCTTACCCAAAAATGCTTTTCCCCCTTAAAATGCAGTTGCAAGGATAATTTTATTGTCAGTGCAGGTTACAGCTGGTTGGTCCAGATCACATTTGCCGTGGGAATTAATGTAATGCTCCCTTTCATTTCTCCTGGCCAGCAATCACTTCATTTCTGAAGCAGAGTGCTGTGTGAGTCTGCTCTATAAAGCCCTGTCTCATGAGCACTGTAGATGTCCTCGAGGCATGAGTCTGATAGTAGTCCAGGTAACTGTGAGCACCACCTGAGTGAGGCACAGGGTAATAATAAAGATGACAGCAGTGCCTATGCTTCTCTTGGCTGTTCTCCTTTGTTTTAATTTTCTATATTTAAAAACATCATACTTCAGCTTAAAAAAAAAAATTATAAATAAACAAATGACTCAAATTTCTTGAGGAATTTTTTTTTAACTCTAACTTTAACAAGATTTCAGGAAATGACCTGCTAGAATTCTCATGTTACTACCACTCAGCAGATGAACTAGCTGTCTACAGCAGGGTCCTTTCCATCACATGAACACTTGAAGTTTGGGTTGGTGATACTAATAGCACACCCTTGAACTGTGTCTCCATTCTTCAACATGACACTAAAAGTGGACTGTGCTGCTCTGGAGCCTTTTGTCAGCTCACAGTGATTGAAAGATTCTCCCTGAGGCTCTTTTCTCCATAATATCATGCAGAATTTCTGCCTTCTCTTTCCAAAGAAAATTCCTTGTTTAACTTCTCTAGGGTCACTGTATACTAGTGCAAAAAAAACAGGTGCAAGACAGGTCTCTCTCTCTCTCATGTTAAATTTCTGTACGTTTCAATTCTCCATAGATGATTCACATCATTTCTGGATCAAATTACCTGGTTTTAGCTACTGACAGGATCAAATTAACAAGGAAAATGGAATATAAAATGAAACACATTGTAATGAGGGTGTGACACACAGTGGTACTGCTAACAGACCGAAACCTGTTCCCCTGTACAGAAAGGTGCCTGCACACTCCTGTAACTTGCAGCAGGCCAATAGTGAACAGACAAGTTCTACAGATGAGCAATGCATTGGAAATAAACTGCACCTCTGCCTTCCATGATAAAGCCTCTCTCACTTGGATTCAGGCACCTGCCAGGTTCAGAGGACACATTTGTGAAACTACTGTTTTCTGCAAAAATTTCTATTTCAAAGAATTGACTCCAAGAAAGAACTGTCACACCATGGAGACAACATACAACATCAACAAGGAAATTAAGCAGAAACCAGTACATTTCTGTCCTTTGCAAATCAAATACAGACTTGGCACTTGCACACTGTGCATTAAAGCAAACATGAAATACCCAAGCTACTGGGGATGGTGCCAGCCCCGGAACCGAAGCAGCATCCTGAGAAAGAGTTGTTGTTTACTCGAAAGTGAATACAACTCTCTTCTTAGAGAGCTAAACTGTGTGCATGGCACAATACCATCCAATACAGATGTAACACAGTTACTGCTCAATGCTGCAAGAGTCTTTGCACAGTCATCCAGTTACTCCAGTCTAAGCAATAATCTTTTCTTCTTAATCACCCTCTTTCCTTTTGATACCCAAACCACAATGAAAAATTCTGGGTAACTTCACCAGTACATCCATTATTTGCTTGTGCTTATAGCTCTCCTGTACTTCACTCAACATGCATACTATGAACTAAGTTTCTGAACAGATACAGCTTCGGTTCTCAAATCAATCTGATTATTGCACTAGGCACAGGGCCCTTTCCTCAGTTATTTCTTTCTTCACTTTCTCTAGCAAACAGCAATAAGTAACAGCAAATAAGAGGCTGAAGAAAGCTGCCACAGTAATACCTAACTGCTACTTATAGAGAAAAGGGTAATCTTTGTGTATGTTGAAGTGACTACATTGAAATCCAAAGTTCTGCTCCCTCATTTTGGATGCTAGTTCTGCTTTTAGCATCACTTACTGAAAACCACAGAGACACAATCCTGTTTATTGTTTTGTCTGGTCACATTTATTTATGCCAATACTTAAATCTTGTAGATTTCATAAATTAAACTGGAGCTGTAATAGGGTGAAAGAGCAGAGGACTGTCTTGTTAGCTTTCAGTGCAAAGGAACATGGATCTCAGGCACTTCTGCATCCTTTCGGTTATTAAGATATTTATTCAGCAATTAAAGATTTTAGCAATCATATTATCCACTTCACCTTACTTAACACAATTTGCCATCTTTTCAGAGAAGACTTTTTACAAATCTGCAAAATTACTTAAGACTGGAGATCCATTTGCAAGTCATAATCTTGTCTCAATGAGTAGCACATTATGGTCAGTAAAACTAAATGTTGGTTATACTTTTATGGATACCTATTTTCAAATAATTTGAACAAATTTATATGGTATATAGATATGCAAAACAGCCAAACTTAGCAGATGTTGCCCTCTAATTTCAAAAGCCTCATTCTTTACTTTGGAATTGTGGAGATAGGTATTAGAGCACTCAGGTAAGACACACCCTTCTGAATACAATTCAATAAACAACAGGCATTTGTATAAGAGCTTGCTATAATTTTCATGAAGATTCACAGAAAATATTTTCTAAAATTCAGGCTTTGATGGATAGGACTCAGTAGTGTAAATCAGCATGTAAACATGAAAAAAAAAAAGCATTTTTAGACCAAAGAAGCATTTTTGCTCTAAATTTTATAACTTCAGATCTTCTCAGTCAAGTTCAACACAATTTAAATACAGAGTCACAAGAATTCAATTTTTATCCCAAATAGTATGGTGTCAACTGTCATGGGAAAATGACAACATGGAAACCATGTTTTACAGTTTCAGTTTTATAGCTATATGGAAATCTCTTGTGGGAGTGATTGGTTGTATATGCATACACCATGACTTGCTTCTCTGAAACAGTATTAATTGGCATAACTCATATAAGAGAAAGCCTATCTTACAATTCTAATTAAATATAGTCTGCATTGTATCAATAATTTCTTCCTGGAGTGGCATGTATTTCTATTTTTTCCCCTTAAGCCAAGGGGAGAAGGGCAAGCAACGGTGAGAAATGCAACATCTCTGAATAAAGAACCTCCCCTTCACATCCTGCATTCCTCACAGCTCTTACAGGATCTTCAGCAACACTTTCCTGCATGATGCTATTTAGAAATTAACTGAACAGGCAAGGCCACAGACTCATCATTATGTCTTTCTTGTGTGTTACTTTTCCTTTTAAAATAATCTGTGCATCTTCATGCCCTAAATTTGGAATGGAACATTCCTGAATAATAATTTCCTGGTATATAATTTCACTTTATATGCAAAAGTTTCCTTCACTGATGGCCTCAAAGAAGTGGTGAAAAGCATTAGATTGTGGGATGGTCAAAGAACGAAGGAATGTGGAGAATGTTATCAGTCAGTGAAATTACTTACCAGTGCCTGTAAAGATAAATTCTTGTTCTGAACTGCTTTTCAATCTACAAATAATTTTTTTATCCTTATTCAGCTTAAAGAAAACTGCTAGTTTTGGGCCCCAGACAAGAGAAAAGACACTAACTGTGCCAGAAAAGTGTCTTTTAGGGAAACAAATTGTTTCAGGATCACAACCTCACAAGTATCCCACCTTAAATAATTAAGTTAATTTTTTATTTAATTTTTAAGTATCCTTAGATATTCATAACCTTTCTGAGACTCTGTGAGGATAAATACACCAAAGGCTTAAGGCAAAAAATACTGTCACATCAGGAGCTAAATCCCAGACAGGCAGCATTTAAGAGAGACACACTCAGTATTTCTTCACCAATCACCACAAAATGGTAGTTCAAGATTATTTTTTTAAAAATCAACCCTGTATAGTTGTATGCCTTTCTCTGGATGAAAACATTAAAGTTACTCATTATCTACACATAGCACAGGGTTCTGACATAAGTAAAAATATGTAAGTAATTATTTATGGAAAGTAACCTGAATTTGTCTAACTCATCTCTCCTCACCTGGTCCCCTCCAGATTCCACTATGCATTCACTGAACCTCTTTCATATTGGTTGCCTTTTCAAGATCAGCAATTTTAAACAGCTTGAAATCTACTCACAGCTTAACAATGGAAGAAATGAGTGGACTTTAAACCTATTTTCTTCATAAGAGAGCAACAGCTTTCATTAATTTTCTTGTCAACAATTAAATAGAAACATTTCCTCACTTTCTTCCTCAAATCTGTACTGAATAATCATGTTGGTTCTTTCATTTATGAATCTACTGAAAGAACAGACAAATAATCATAACACAAAAATCCCTAAAATGAGAAACAGTAGTTTTTGATGAATGGATTTCTACTACTCATAAGTTATTTATAAAAAAAACCAAACTTGGCACAGCAAACACACATCATTCCCTTTCTACCAGCATAAGTATCTCTGTATTCAGTAAATATAATACAGAATAGAAGAAAGGTAAGAAATTATAAAAATTAATAAGAACTTGGGGATGAAAACAAGAAGTTAGAAAGACCTGGCCTTGAATAATCAGGCAATGTGAAGTATAATATTCTGTGAAATTACTTACTTTTACCTGTAAAGGTGAATTCTAGTCTGAAGTTTACTAGCTTTCAGTCTGAGAATAATACTTTGTGCTTCCCTCAGCTTAGAGAAAGAAGTGGTATTTCTGGCAAAGCTGTGAAAGTAGGCTTAGTGCAAGGGTCTCATTTTAAATATCAGGGAGGAAACAATTCACCAAGTGTGCCTTAGATTAGGAATAGGAATTTTGTTCTTTCACCTCTTTGCTCCAGCTCATGGAGAACAGTGCAGACTGGGTACAGAAGGATCATGCCAAAGAACAAAAGACAACTCATGAGATCAGTTTTGGAGTCACAAATTTTATGGTAAAGTAACTTTATTTATCTATGGGACTTTGAATGATTAATACACTCACTACATGAACTTCAAATGAACTACATAAATCTGAGCAGAGTCAGTGCTACAAAAAAAAAAAAAAAAAAAAAAAAAAAAAAAAAAAAAGGCAAAGAAACAGAAATAGAGGAAGAAATATAAGATCCTGCAGGCATTTTACTCAGACAAGCTTAGTGTTTCTTAAAATATGGTACACCTGATTGTGCCCATAAGGTCTGGAAAATGGGAGTGCTGCAGTCTTCACTTACACAATAATATAACATTACATGTGTTATTTTTTTAAGCATTTCACCAGTGCAGGCTAGCTATCCATGTATAAATATAGATACTTTTTGGAGATGGACAGTTTCCTGAGGGAAGAAAAAGACTGTCCATGTTTCTTATAGATGAAATGCTACCAAACATGCTAACTATGAAGTATATTTTTAGTTGAAACAAACAAAACAATTATACTGGAATTTTAACATAAAACACCTTTACAGGAAACACTATTATACAAAAGACAACTACAGAGTTCTGTGTTGGAGCCATGTCCCTAAAGCTAATATGCAACCTAATTAACATGCAATTACTCTTCTTTTGATGTGATTTAACTGCTCATTGAGAAGCAGTAAGAAGGAAGAATTTTTTATCTAACATATAAAGCAAAGTATAAGGATGAAGAAGAAAGTGGATACCACAATGAACAACTTAGAGCCCGACAGAAGTTGCAATATCTTCTTAAGGAAAACATGCTTGCTGAAAAATTCTCTTCCATCCAAGGAAAGGACACTTCCATGGGAGCAAAGGAAATGTTAACAAACATTTTTACATTCAAAGTAAAATTTCTTCAGTTCTAGTATCACCAAATGCAACCATAATGAAAACGTATTTTTAGTCAATAACAAAATAATTAAATTTTCTTTTTCATTTGTTTTTAAAAGATGCCATTCTCTGCTTTTCCCATTCCCCTTCCTCAGAAGTAGGCATAAAGTTCTGATAAAACTATAAACTTCATTAAGAAAATAGCTGGCAAGCCTGTAAACTATGCAAATAACATTTGGATTGGAAACCACATTTACTGAACTTGGCTGATGGAAGAATGATTATTCCATGTCTCAATTCACTGAGAGCATATTGACTACTTACATACACAACATTTCCTGTACACCTAACAGTTTCCACAGTTTGGTAAACAGATTCCACGTATCACAGTTAAAGGCTTCAAATCCAAACTTTTCCTCCACAGGGTATCCTGCATTTATACATCCTAGAATGTCATGGAAGGAAAGGGTGGAGCACTACATGTATCTTATGGCAGTTGTACTAGGGTCTGTTAAAACACATGGTTTGATTTTTAAGCTGTGTAGTAAGAGGCAGAGCCCCAAGCTTCCATGAGTGTGCATTAGAAAGCATACATTATGCCCTCTATCAAAAATTACGTAATTTGACAGCAAAATGTATAAGTAAGCCCATAATTACCTTAAGAGTCTGCTGCACAGTCAACCCTCTGGGCTCACAAGTCAAAATATTGTGCTAGAGCTCCCAGAGAGCAGATACAAGGAGACAAGGGAGGGCCAGGATACAACTTTAGGGTTGAACACTACTCTGAGCCACTTCCTCACCCCTCCTTGACTCAGAATGTCTGGGACCAACAGCCCTTGGAAGCAGAATGGCTTCCCCAGTTATGGCAGGGCCAGCCTCCCCCTGTGCATGGCAGAGGAGACTGTGCTGCCAGTTCCCTCTGGAACAAAGGGGTGACAAAGAAGAGCCATTCTGAAACACAGGACTGCCATGAGTACAGCTCACCTGGAAAGCAAAGCATCATCCAGGTTTTGACTATGTGCATGTGGAATAATCCACCCACTCATATCTCAAAAGTTGTGGTGCTATTTGTGGACACTGGGATCCTCTGGCATTTTGCACAAGGACAGGAGGCTTGCCACATTATTCCTGGATAGTTTCCTGTCTCCCCCTGCTATGTCTCATGGGTCTTAGCTGCTGTCTTCTGCAAAGCTGGCTACATTTCATTCTATTGTAGGTAACAGTTGTAAAAAAAAATTCGGAACTTGGAGAATGTGCAGTTCTTACAGCTATAAAAAACATAAGGTTTTCCCCCATGCAAAGAACAATTCTGACATGTATTATACTGTGAACATCTATTTATTCATCATAGCCCTGTTCACCACCTTCACAGATCTACTGACTGAGGTGCAATTCCAAAACCACAGTATGAAATAAAATCTGTGGCACTCAGTATACAGAGATGCTCTTTGATTTCATATCCAAGATGATGAATTTTGTAAGTTAGAATTCAGCCTTAACTTGTATTGGGCCTCTTTCCATGCCATAGAGGAGAACTGCACAAGTAATTTTTAGGAACTTCAGTCACTGTCCAATAACTGAAATGCAATGGAAAAGGCTCCATGCCTCTCATGAAGCCAAGTCTGTATCCACAAACTCACCCTCAACCGTATGTCAGGACCAGCTGTGCCTGCATTGACCAAAAGAAACATGCTCTGTGGAATTCCAAACTCTCTTTAGTCCCATGCTATGAAGGGTAATTGCTCCTACCACTTGGGAACTTGTGATACATTCAGTGGCATCCACAGTTGTGTATTCCTAAAGAAACATTATACAAAAGCTGGAACATTTACAAAAATGCTTAAGAAGTGATCAAATCAAGAATGAACCTGTTGCAATGGATGACTGCAAATAACATCATGGGCTGTAGATCTGAGATTGCAGCTATATTCTCGTTTCTTACAAAAAGCATCAAGTCCAGCAGAGGCTGTAGAATGAAGCCAAGTATTTTGAGTGAATTTCACTCTGCTATTCTAGCTGAAATACTGAAGTACCCAAAAGGAATAGCAGCACTACTCTAGATACTCTAGAGGAAAAAGGGAACAAACTGCAGAAGAGTGGAGTGCAAAAAGAGAGAGAAGAGACAAGAAGAGAAGCAGTGGGATATTCCAGCACCACAGAAAATCATTCCTACCCTTCTCAGCCAAAGGGAGAACTGCAGGGATACCTGGCCTGCTGATAGAGAAAAAGGCAATAGAAAAAAGAGCATAAGTCCAGAAACCCTCAGTAAAAGAATCAAAAGTATAGAGATAACAAGGACAGAAAAGTAGTCTCAGTAGCAAGTACACTAAATAACAAGATAAAAGTCAACAACAGTGGCAAGCAGAGAGAGTCACAAGAGGCAGAATCTAATTTTAATATAATAAACTGCATTCTCCCATTTCCTCAGCCTTTTCTTTACCAGAGCACCTGGTATCATGGCAGACAGGGGAAGCTTTTCTACTTCCAAACTTACCTACAGTGGGAAACTGCTTGCAAATAACTGTGGTTAATACCTCAGCCTGTCACTTGTTTGGGAAGTTCTATTTGAAAATAAGTTAGTTAAGCACTGACTATTTTAAAATGACAGAGCAATAGAAAGGCAGAGATCAAGGGGGCAGGAGAAGAATCCTGAGAGAAACAGAATGAGAATTTGAGCTCACTAGTAGAAATTCTGCCCTCTGTGAACATAATAATGACTTTTCCACTGGTTTCAGTGAAGCAAAGATTACAGACAACAACCTACGGACAAAAATTGAAAAACATTCTCAAGTCAGGCTTGACAGATGCCTGTGAAGAAAAGATTATCCTGTAATACACAATATTCTAATCATAACATAACAGAGGGAGCAAATATTAAACCTGTTTTAAGTATTTCAAAGGCAGTTTAGAAGAATAATTAGAATCATACAGAAACCTGTGGTTATTGACACATTAAAATAGTTCAGGACAAAGAGGTGTTGCTTAGAAACTGAATTTACAGGAAAAATCGAACATGCTCAGTGTTTTGCAAAAATCCAAGTATCATTCCTGGTCATGAACTGAAGTCAGATAACAACAATAAGAAATAAACACATCCTCATGAAAAATTAATGACAATAATTAATGTGTTAATGGGAAAACTGATTTGTTATGCACACATGCTGAAGCCTGCATTTGTCAGAGAAAGGTGAATTAACAACTGCCAGTTTCATTTCCCTGTGCTTTGCTTTTACAGCTGGTAGAAGCCTTGCAAAGTGCTTGAAAAACTTGACCCTTCTCCTGCCTCCCCCGCATGAGTCACTGAGCCTTCCTTCAGTCATTAGACTGCACTTCCTGCTGGGATCCAGCAGTAAAACAAATGAGAGACACCAGTTCTGGTCACGGTGAGGGAGGTAATAAACCAGTGACAGGTATTTTTATGAAATTTAAAACTAATTCCCATATATTACACATATGGACTAAATGCCAATCCATGGCGCTATCTTATGTAGAGCTCTGTTTCAAAAGACATCATGACATGCCCCAGTCCATTTCCTGTCCTGAAAGCATACTTTCCTTGTTTTTACATAAAGGCAAAAGAATTTCTTGCATTTTATATGCTTCAGCAATACTACAGACAAAAGTATTAAATTGCTTTACTTGTGCATGCATAACAACATGATTTTGATAACACTATCAAGAGTAAATTTGAACCAAAATTTCACACATGGAGCTCCGGCCTTTCATGTCAGTATTAAATCCATGACAAATACTCCTTGACAAGTTTGAATATTTCTGAAGTTGACTGCCAGTTCATCTTTTTTTACCTAGTTTCAATGGTAACCATGGCTTTCATATGTCTCTATTTTTGAGAAACCCTAGTTTCTTCCCCCAGGAAGTAAATCCCAAATGAAGCATCCATTGAGACAAGTGATCACATTAGTCAGACAAAATTAATAAAAAATTTACCCTTTTCTGTCCACAGATCATCCTGGTATTTTAGTTTCAAACTTGCCTAAAATTACACTAACTGTGCTAAAAGGACTCCTGTCCCCATAAACTCCTTGGGTTCATTCCACAGTGCACACAAGAGACTCATCCCTTTAAACTTCAAGGAGTTCCCATTGCAGTGTAGAAGAGAAAAATTCGGAGATTATGGAATAATCATCTCCAAATCGATCAATTTCCCCCGAAGGTAAAAAACTGAAAGAAAGAAAAAAGTTGAACAGTTCCAGCTTGCCTTCTGAAGGGAAAGTACCCCCAGGGCATGTTGTAGAATGATCCCAATCTCTTGCTCCTGATGCTTATTAAGAGGTCATAGATATCAGTTACACTACAGCATTCCCAAATGATAACCTCACAAGGACTATGACCTCTTAGTACAAGTACAGGGATATAAAATTAGGAATATTAAGGGTCCACACTAAGAAAGAATCTGACTCAACTACCAGTTGTTTTGGAAGAGCAGTTGGAATAAATGGCATAGTTGGCATCTTGTAAAAGACAGAGGAGCTTTAGTAAAAGGGATTTCAGGTTCCACTGTTTTCCACAGATGCAGCATTCTGATTTCTATCTGATCATCACCACAGCAGAAAAGGTGTCTTTCTCAAAAAGCACAGTAATATAGCGTGGAACACCCTGGGTAAATTAAAAGGTGTTTTTCCTTTGTCTTAAACCAATAACTTACTACCAAAGTCACAGTATAGAAGCAGAAGTGACCTGGCAACCATGTCAAACAGAGGATTATGCCAAGACTGGAATGTTTTTAAGGACCTTTCTGCTCCAACAATTCTTTTTTTTCCTATAAGTGAGAGAAAAAAAGTGGGTTTTTTAGACCCTCCAGATGATGCCTAAAAGGATAAACAAAGCCCATATGGGTGGTGTGTTAGTAAGCTACCCCATTTCTTGGAAGCCTTAACACCCTACAGCTGATTGTATAAACACGAATTAGGGTTTTTCTGCAACAGCATTAAGCAAAGTGTTAAAGAGCTGTGGGGCATTTTGTTACATTTGGTTTTCAAGCTATGAATTTAACTACTGAACATATAAGTAATGATGATATGTTGTACCTCCCATTCTGTTCATTTCGAAATGGTAATTAAAGTGAGCGCCAATAATAAAAACAGCAAGCATTTCAAGAAAATTATTTTAGAAGGTGCAGGAAATTCACCACTTAAATAGGCCAATTTGTCATGGCAACAAGACCCATTTTGTAATACACTGACAATATATTATAAATATTCCAGTAAAATAGAAATATAAAATAAACAACAGGTATTTACTCCAAGGTAGTCAATTCTCTGAAACACTGTAGTAAAAGTATGGACTGTAGGTGTATATACATACATACATGGAAGACAATCATTATTTCATTTTCAATAGTGTGTCTATTAGAATCATACACATGAATTCCCATTGTACTGGGTAAAGGTCAGGGTAGCTATGACCCTGTATCAGCAGTAGCCTTACAATTCAAAGTCTGTATTGCTGAGGACTGTGAAAAACAAGACAAGCTTGGCCACAGGATCCATATTGATTACAACAGTAATTGGAAGGAACATAGTTATCATAGGGTAAGTAATGACTATTTTTTCTTCTTCACATATGTGTCAGTGTTGATGACTCCCCTGCCCCCTCCGGTCCTTTCCCTGCAGGCAACCATCTTCCTTGGACAGCGAGAATTAGGAATTTCAGCTGCATAGATCAAATAGTGATTATAGTGGTTTTGCTTTCCCAAAACTGGAATGAGCACCGATGGTTATGTGCTGCACAGAATGCCTCATAAAGGTCAGTGGATTACCTCATGTCATCACCTGGCAGATCTCAGAAATTGGACCCTCTTCTGAAGCAGGCAGGAGATGTCACTTGAACACTCAGAGAGCAAGGTTACTTTTCAATGGGAAAGTCACAGCAGCCAAACAGTAATGCAGAGAGATACCCTGTACTGCCCATTTGGAAATGCTGCGAGGAAATGGCTTGACCTTTAGAACACCCAGCAGCGGCTATAAATAAATGGAACAACAGACTGTCACTGTAATAAAGCAAAGTTCTGTATCTAGCCAGGGCAGATTTTCAACAGAGTGCCAGGGAGGCATTTAAACTAACTCTGAAAAAAACAGGGAGCTGGCCAAGTCAGTGCCTTGAAACAGAGGCAGTGACGTAGGGCCAGCTTGGAAACCATGAAATATCAAAGCCAGAAGAGGAACCACTTATGACATTCTTGTGGCTCCTCCCAGAACCTATTGATATTGCACTCGCTCACAACAGAATGTCAGGTGTTCCCAGTTGATGCTTTCACAGTTGGATGTCAAAAAAGCACCGCACAGATATGTCCTCTGCTATAGCCCAGGACTATGATTGTAAGTCACACTGCTAAGCAAGGCTTGGCAAGAAGACACTGAACCAAAGTATATTGTTTATGTAAAATGTTGTTTTTCTCAGGGGAGACCTTACTGCTCTCTATAACCACCTGAAAGGAGGTTCTAGCTAGGTGGGGATTGGCTTCTTCTCCCAGAAAACAAGCAATAGGACCAGAGGAAATGGCCTGAAGTTGTGCCAGGGGAAATTCAGGTTGGATCACAGGAAGAACTTTTCCACTGAAGGGGTGGTTAAGCACTGGAACAGGCTGCCTAGGGAAGTGGTGGAGCCAGCATCCCTGGAAGCATACAAGAAACAGCTGGACAGGGCACTCAGTGTCATGGTTGAGTTGACAGGGTGGTGTTAACTCAAAGGCTGGACTCAATAATCATGGAGGTCATTTCCAACCTCAATGATTCTATGATTCTAAACCAGACTCTGGGTGACACATACATGGTGTCTTTTAGCCTGCAAATCAGTGCATTGTTGTCTTGAAGATTCACTTTTATCTTCACTGAAACAGTTTTACTTAGGAACCTCTGAGCAAAAGTAGTCAAAAGCTTGGTTTAAGTGTGTGATGGCCAAGTGCCAGGATGACTGGATTCATCTTCCAGACAAGAATGTTTGCCTTGGGTGTTAAGAGCATTTTGGACCAACTCTGCTGCCCACTCCATTTGCCCAGTAAGGCATGGATAGCTGCAAGATGATCCCTAAGATCCCCATACCAGATTATTTAAAAGTGAAAGACAGCAGACAGATGGTTCTACCAAGAACTAGACCTTTTAACCCCAGAACCGGGGCTGCCTAAACCAAATCCCTTTGCCAGTGAGAGAACTACAGTCTCCAGTTGATCAGTTTCTGGTGCAGGTCAGGAGTCCTGGGCCAGCCAGGGGGTGTCTCTGTCCATGGTACTCAGTGAGGCAACGGTGCCCTCACTGCTGCAGGGACGTGGGATCAGACCTGGTACCTTGACGTTTTGTTGGGAATTCAAGTTCCCATGCAAAGTCCTTGATGGACACATGGAGTAAATAAGCCAACCAAAACTCCTTCTATTATATGCTAGGAAAATCATCAGCCTTTTTAGTGGTAGAAAAACAGGCTAGAAGAAAAGAAAAATAGGGAAAAAATGAGGAAAAAATATCAATTAAAAGTATACAGGAAACACTCAAACTCTCTTGGAAGATACCACTAGGTTATTCTCCCACCCCCAAACAGCAAGAGTTCTGGCACTTACAATTAATACTCATGAAGAGATTTGCTACAAGGGTCCCCCAAGTCAAAAATAACAGTTCCATGATGCAAACCATCAGCTGCTTTCTATTACAGGGGGTCACTGACAGACAACTCAGGAAATACTACAGGCTGCTTTTAAAACACCCAGGAGATGAAGATCTACTGGTTTTATGACTGATTAACAATCTCAAGAGCAGAGATTAATGGTTTCCAAGCAGAAGGGAAGGGGTTTATGCCTCTTTGCCCATGTTGGCTGTTCATCATGGATCCTCAAGATAAGCACAAGGATTTTGAAGAACAGCCAGAAGGCTGTGCTCTCTAGTTTCACAGCTTCCAGCTACAGCATATACAAGTTCCCTACATATCTAAGAATTATTTTCACAGAATTTTAATACAAAAATCTAGGAACGCAATTATCAAGACCTTCATCTACCCTCCACAGGAGCATGAAGTTTTGCATATGAACTTCTGTATAATAGATTCTGTATAGCCTTGGCCATCCAGTATTGCATATAAATCTTCCATCCAAGTCTAGCGAGAGGCTTTGCCTTGCTCTTTGAATTCAAAATTATGATCTTCGGAGGCAGAGGCTGTAATTACCACCCTATTCCCCTTTTCCCCCAAATATCAAGGATTTGGAGTTGAAGATATGGGTCCTGGACCACATAATAATGAAAGGATGTGGGGCTAAAAATTGCAAACTACCATGTGTGTTGGCTGGGACAAGAAACTGGAGGTGAGGATCTGCTTTCCACTATCTGTGAAACAGAATATCATTGTGTGGAATAGAAATCAGAGGTTTGTAGTCCAAATCAAATGGAAAAGTAGAAGTATGTCTCTCTAACACAGCAACTGGGAAGCCCTCTAAGGAAAGAGAGGCCTGATCTCAAGTCACCAGTCCAAACACTGTTTGTCTTTTATTCAATAACTGTTTAATGTAAAATCCATATGCAGTCCTTGGTGCAGGAATTCTCTAGAGAAACAGAGTGACTCTCTCAAGTGAAGTAACTGCACTTGGCAAACAGTGCCTGGCAGTGTGCCACCAACTGCAATGAAGCAGATGAATATGCTTTTGGTGCATCATATATTTAATGTCTTAGGGTCCTTGTCCTCAGAAGCACTTTGATCAAGCTCAGATTTCTCACTATGATGCTGAAATGACCAAAGAGCCTTGACATGCATCTTTTCTGCACACATGTAGTGGAAACTGAAAAAATAATGACAAGAAATGTAATATATCTGGCCAGGAATTCTTTTGCTAGTAGGAAGAGCTGTTCTAGCTAGGATATGAAATCATGGTATCACCAAGTGTTCACGAGATTTATTTTGTAGTGTCATTGTGGACAGCATACATCCTTTGGGACAAAATCCCCTGGAAAGTTTTCAGGTGTTCTAATGACAGAGATGGTCCTGGTATTACCAACTCATCCAGAAAGATGAAAGATTCCTGGGCACTAGGAAGAAGAGAAAAGAGGCAAGAGAAGGAAACTATTATAGTGAATCTCCATTGTTTCCTGTTTGCTAAGTCCATGATCACTCACTGTGCATGTTGTCTGTGAAGCTGTTAGGTAGCACAAGCTCTCCTATCTAGACATGGAAATAGGTGTTTCTCAGGATGATGATGGAAATTAATTTTGGTCATAATTAGAAAAAGAGAAATACTGACTTATCTAGGAGTTGCCACCCTTGTGATACTCCAGTGCTGATGGAGACTAGCACTCAAAACAATGGGTCCCTAATACAGTTCTGGAATTATTTTCAGATGGCATCAGAAAGGAACCTCTGAACAAGGCTAGAGGGCAGGACTGCATCTCTTCATTGTCAGGAGACACACAGCTATGACCAGTCACCTCTTGAATATCAGAAATAGCTTAGGTGATGATGAACAGGAATGGCTATCAGCTCTACCTGACATACTTACTCAACCTGTCAGAGCTCTAGAACTGAGCTAGAGCCCAAAGCATAAACTGCGGCCTAACTAACCACCTAAAGGTAAAATATATATCCCCAGTGGAGAAATACCTCATGTCTTTTCCCTCAGAACACCCTTAGCCTTAAAGCTATGACTGCATATGATTCAGTAGGCTGCTTTCAAGCAAGTTTTATTGCCTGTGATGCCAGCAGGGCTGGTAGGGAAATCCTGTAACCCACACTGTGTCCACTCAAGTTCAGGTGGAGACTTGTGTGCCACCATGTCCACTGCTGCTGAGTTATTCAGCAACTCAGCCAACCAGACAGGTATGTTCACTGCAGGTTTATGCTCCTTGTTCTGGTATTACTCTGGTTATGGCTGAGATTTCTGATGTCAAAGTGACCCACAGGATCTAGAAGAGTACCAAGCTTGAGCTGGATACCTCTGCACACAGAGCCAGCTAGTGGAGAGCAGTTCTCACACAGACATGGGAGACTTCATAAAGCAGGAACCCTGAGAACTGAAAGGGAAAATAAAGAGCACAAAGCACTGTGCAGGGAAAAGGGATTATAAATCAAGCTGGAGACAATAAAAGAAAGTGTCTGACACATTGTGTCCTACCAACAGCATATATGGCAGCATTGCAAAAGGTTAAGTGTCCTTTCCTGATGGCAGAAGAGGAGAGAAGGTGCAGCTGAGGGTTTATTATCAGTAGTGCACCATATTTGATCCTGCATTCAAGTTCCTCCAGTGAGATCCAAACTGACATATACTAGAAAGACATCAGGCTCATAGCCAGGCTAATTGGATGCTTTGCTTATAAACACAACATAGAGGATGACAATGTGCAAGTGGCTTCAGTTATTAAATTAAATGCTGCAGGAAGAATACAGTGAGAAAAGCATTAACATCAGAGAGAAGCACTATTAAATCCGTATTTTTATTGCCAGTCCTTTGTAATGACTAAATGAATATAGTTCAGCATCTTATCTATCCTTGGTTCTAAGTATTGCAAAGAATTTTTTGGAACTTTTCCCCCCATTTATCCATTATCTGTATTCCACAAACATCACAGGAACTGTCAGCAATTAACATAAATAAATCATCACCTTTTCAGAGAAAGCTTCAGTACAAGAATTTCAGATGATAACAAAAAAATATTACTAAATGCCTCATGAAGGGCCTGTTCCATCCCCCACTGAAGCCAATGGGAATCTTTTCACTGACTTCAATGGACACTGGATCAGACCCAAATTGAAAAGATCAATAGCACACACATTAGGATAAAAGAGCAGCTATGCCCTCCTCCAGAAAAAAGAACATGAGTTCAATTCAAACAACAGATTACAGAAAGGAACCAGTTGGGGAGGACTTTTTTCTCCTCCTTTGAAAAAATCTGCAAGAGAACAGCAATTCAAGAACCTGAGAGCTAAATCTCACAGAGTTGTAAGTAACTCTCATCTTCCACTGTCCTCTGAATAGGTGGGGGTGACTGACACTTTGAGAGATTGGGAGCACTGTTTAATAAACCCTTCTCCTCGTTCCAGTCTTTGGTTGAGAGTACAGAATGAAGATTCAACAAAGCAATTTTACTCCTTCCACTGAACTGTCAAAACTTCAGAGGAATACATCTGATACTTTCAAATGCAAAAACTAGAAGCCTGAGTATCAATCTGAGAACCTTAAGTGGCAGGCCCAATTCTCAAGCATGTTACAAGGCTGGTAGAGCTAGGGGCAGTCAAAACACTCTGACACTCAAATGTCATGTTTCATATTCAGGTGTTTACTGGAGGGTTGACTTAAGCCATTGTTTTGCCATCCTGTTTGCTCCATCAACATAATTGTTGATTTTATCCAATATAACTGAATGGAAAAAAACCATACAACTGGATCAACATGCACATTTCATGAATTCTCACAATGTAGCTCCCTATGCATCTCACAGAACATCTCAGGGAAGCTCAGTAAAATCCAGATGGCTCAGCCATCTGAAGAATAGGGTTTGGAGGGCTTCACAAGCTAAATGTGGTGTTCAGAGGATGATGGCCCAGGGATTTTTACATAATGGACATCTTAGGTAACTCTTCCCTGCCTGAGACTCAGACTGAAAAAACCTCATCAAGATAGATGACACACTCTGCCCTCTTCCAGAGAGGACATATTTGAACTAAACAGCAGAATACAGCAGAAAAAAGTAAATTTTTTGAAACTTCTTGCCTTTTATTAACAACTTAGTGACAGACATGTTTGTAGACTTATCAGTAGACCTCAGAGGTCTCCTAATTTCAGTGGGACTCCTCCAAAAGGAGACAACCAGATCAGCTATGTAAGACCCTGTTGTGTCAGAGGACTGATGGGACATGGAGGTGCAATCACCCCTTTTTGATAACACTTTTTTAAAAAGTGTTTTTTTTAAAAAAAAGTTTTTTTAAAAAACCTCTGAGCATGGCACCCAAAGGTGCTTGTGGAAGAGAAAGACAAGAGTCCAGGGAGGTTGACTAAAATGCTAAAGCAAGCCTTATTTTTGTCAGATATGTATGTTGTGTTTCAGAAAAGAAAGGCTTCTTTCTGTCAACTGCTTGTCACACATTATCTAAAAACACTCTCAGCTAATGAGGTTGTCTTGAATGCTGTGTCCTTAGTGTAAGGTCACACATGCACTCTAGGACCCTGCATGGAATCTTCCTCACTAACAACTTGTTTAGTTTTTCTTTGCTTAAGAAGAAATCCTCAACTCCAGCCACGTCATTCAGGCCCCTTTTTCAACTCCAAGGGTGTATTTAGGTCATTTATATTTAGAAACAGAGGACAGTTGGCTTTTTGTCAACTTTGTACTCCAGAAGGGTGTGTAGTTTCAGTTTTTGTTCACTTCATTAGCTTTCAAACAGCCTGGTCTCTACCCATTCACTGTCACAAGTTTCCTTGAAAGAGAGGCAAAGATATTTTTAGGAACTTAAACAATTTCCTTCAGGATTCATTTTTATTTCCCCATCCTCTGCTATCTTATGTGCGTTCCTACCTTCACACATACACCTCAGCTTGACTAATCCAGCATCTTTATTTTCACTCTCATTTAGCAACACAGCTCTCAGCAAGAAATGCTGTGTTCAGGAGCAGTGGTCCAAGATTCTTCCTATTTATTGCTCCCTTCACCTGCTTTTCTTCAGTTTCTTAACCCAACTGTGCAAGCACTGTTCAGTGCATTCTGCTTGCAGCTTTAAAGCAGAGTAAACACTTGGTAGAAGGGGGCAGCAACTAATTAACCAGAAAGAAGGGGCAGCTGTATTGGAACAAGGCAAAAAACCCACAGGGATGAATAAATGGGATCTGAGATAGTGAAGGGGAAAGCCAGGGGACTCAGGCAGGGTGAGTGCTTTCTGGGAGAGGAAAGGAAGAGCCAAGTTAAGCCACTAATTTTTCAACACAGAACAGAACTGGAGAAATATGAAGAAAAGGAGAGAAAAATGTTAAAGTTATTTCAAGTCAAGAGAGAATATCCATACTGCCAGAAATCATGAGCACTGTAGAAAAATACATTCTGGAAGTTTGTTGGAGTGATTAGAAAATGATTGAATTGATTGTATCTCAAGTCAGAAATACATTTTACAGCCAAGAAAAGGCAAAGCAGTATATTAATAAAAGTAAACACTTCTTGCTGCCGCAGATTTTCATCTTCCATAATTTGAAGTGAGGATTAAAATCATTTGACAGATCCACATTACTTCGTCAATCTTTCTTCTGCTCCTGCCCACTTATTCCTCTTCTCTCATCATCTTTTCACACTTCATTCTCAAGAGTGGTACTGCTATCTGACTTTTATGTCTCATTCTGACATAGGCTTAGCCTATGGACCTACTGGAACCAAAACTCAGGAAGCTCTCCAAACATGAGCACACACAGACACTTTCTAAATACATTCCCAAACAGAAAGGGAATTTTCTTACTTACAAAGTCATAATAAAGAAAGGTTTTTAACAAAACTCCACTACACAAGAAGTACATTTTACACTGTACAGACTAAAAATAAAACACTAACTTAAAATATAAGTGCCTTTCTCTTGTTTGGACCTACAGTGCATACTGTCAAAATAACTACTAAATTTAAATTCAGCAGATTTCACATGGTTTTCTCAGTAAGGGGGCTGTCTACAATAATTTCAAAGAGGAATCTCAGGTGCTCTACTCAATTCAGTAGTATCTGATCAGCACTCAGTTCTGCCCCTTCACTGAAGCTGAGATCTTATTTTTCCCTCTAACAATTTGCTTAATTCCTCTCAACTTTCAGTTACTGATTACTGTACAGTCATTTGTAGTTAACAGATTAGAGTAACACAACATCCAGCTCAGATCTGCAATAGGCCACTGTGCAAATTCATTCATTATGTGACATTATGCCACTTAAGCCCCAGTTACAAATGACTCTGCATTCACAAGTGACCTAGCAAAATACATGTAGAAGCCAAGCATGGAAAGCTGTACAGTATGAATCCAGAAAACACACATAGCAGGCACATATCCTTTGGTATTAAGGAAATTTATAATGCTCTATTAACAGTATAATCCTGTCCCAAAATCAGTTTATAAAGGTCTCAATCAAGCATTCAAGTGCAGGAATAAAATGACTGAAAAAGGAAGGATATCAGAAGCAGAGGATGAGAATCAGAAATAGAGCAGTGCACAAAGCCACAAAGTGATAAGTATTGTTTACCTGTCAGTTGACATTGATTAATCTTGTGTTCTGTGATATCGCTCAGTGACTCAAACACCTGGAGGCAGCTGTCACAGCTGTGCACAGCTTCTTCTTCCAACTCCTCCCCTTCATCCGGCCTTTTCTTGCAGTCTAGCACATCTCCATCTTCTGCCTTGTCTTCTAGTTTACAGTTAGGGTCTGAAAGAAAATCAAGACTAGGATGTCAGGCATGTAAGAGGAGAACATTCAAGAAGAAAAAAAAAAATTATAGGTTGTTTTGAGAATGATGAGAAGAAAACTATCTGGCATGAGGCTGCAGCACACTGTACAATTTATTGCTAAATAAGCAAAAGAGGCTTTTTTCCTTTTTTTATTTTCCAATCTCAGTGAAAAGAAAATTTCCCTTCTACTCCCACAAATGCAGCCCCATTTCTCATTCAAGCTATTCTTCCATGCTTCAGTGTTGGGTTTCTCAATTTTATCACAGCTATTGAAGCTGCTTTGATCATCGTAAGAAAGGATAAACCACCTATGCAATTAGTTTTTCAATGAAAAGAAAAATCAAATCAATGAGTGTGCAGGAACTTCTTTTCACTGTTAACTACAGCGTTTCACAGGAAATTACCAGAATTAAGAGACTAACAAATTTGATTTACATAAACATGAAATTAATCTTGATTTTACAACCCACTCCATACTCCATCACCACACCATTTGACACAAAGCAAGCCCTGGAAAGTTCATACCCTGGGTCAGAATGCTACTCAGGCTCTGAACTTGTGCATGAATTAAAGACAATGCTCATCAAGTTCTTGCGTTTGCCAGACCATGGAAAACTGGAAACCAGCTATGAGAGTATAAAAGCTATAGAGTACACAAAGAAAGCTTTATCTGTTTGACCCATTATCAGGCATTTGGGGGATAGCAGGATAGCTCCAGCCTCAGATCAGCAGTCTTGAGCCAAACTGAAGCTTCTAACTAGAAGAAATGTGCAGCCTCACATCTATCCATGAGTGCAGAGACACCTCACAGCTCGCTGCAGTGCCTCAGTTCTGAAGATGACCAGCTCAGTGAGATCATGTGTAGCCTAGAACTTTTCTTCCTCTTCTGAGGAGGAACACAGTAGCCTTAACTACTCCTGACTTTTTGCCCATTTTACTAAAAGCTTCCTTTAAAGACAGAAATAAACCAATCTGTCTTCCCTAATAAAGCAAGCTGGCACTTAACGTTGTTTTTCCTTGGGAACCACAGTACAACAAGTGAAATGCAGAAGAGAAATGGTTGTGCACATTCCAGCAAAAGGAATGCAAGTGTTTCACCACTTTTCCCTTTTCTGCTTTGGCTGCCTCATCTTTCCCTTCAGATATTTGAGAGAGCTGAGACCGAAACAAGTCATTTTGGAAAACAAGGACGAATTCACATAATAACAGGAGATTGTGCAAGTACGTTTTAAGATGTCACAGTCTTTAGCCAAGCGGGTGAGTAACCAGGAGTAGGCTCCCTGGCCAGGGGAACAGAGAGGTGGTATCTATGAACACACCTTATTTAGCCTTAAAATTTATTAGGATCATGCACAACTCCTTGGAAGGAGAGAACCTAAAACAAGCCAAACGCTGCATTCACACTGGGGGTGGGGTGGTGTGTGAGGAGAAGCAGGAAGGCAATACCACTTTAAACCACTCACATCCTCTCTCAGCACCCTACAGTCATCTGGGCACAGCCATTCCTGTATTTCTTGCTGCCCACAACCAAGGTCAGAGCTCTCATCATCTCTGTGTATCCTTTGGTCCATACTGCTGCACCCTGCCCTTCAACTGTGCAAACACAGATGGACCTGCAAGCAGAAACTGGAAATGACCCATGTCAGGAAGTCTTTCTCATGCCATGTGGCTTGTGATCAAAACCAAGGAATTTCTTTGACAGGGGTAAAGGGCAGTATTTATTTTTAAGGGAATTATATTACAGAGAGAAACCAGACTAATTTTTAAAAACAAAAAACACATTCTGAAAGGAAAAATACACTTGCTGTGCAAAAGCCCTGTCTATACACTGAGTCCTTACATGACAAATTACATCCACAAGGTTCTTTCAAGAGTGGAAATTTCCACTTGGACAGCTACTTCCAAATAGAAAATTAGCCTGCAAATTTACAAACTAAAAAAAATGTATGCTAATTATAACAAGACTTTATGGCATTTTAGCCATTATTGAATATTCTAAATCTAATAACTTCCATTGCTGCTTTATTTTCCAAAATAGTCGGAAAGATTAATAAAGTAGCTAGGAGATCTCCAGGTTCTAAACAGTTCAGAAAATGAAATAATTGTCTTAACTGTTGCAAACTGACCCCAACATCATTAAACACTTGTTGGAAGGCAGCATGTGCACACTGCATACTATTAGTTGTTCAGCTCAAGCTCCCAGTTTCATCTCATAAAATTGACAGCACTCAGGGAAATGTGGGCACTAGGTCTGAATTTTAACATGAGTATTTAAATGCTGCACATAAAGTTTACAGACCTGTTTGTTTTAAAATAAGGGTAGTGTCTGACTCTGCTTTAAGTACAGTGCTGAAGGAAAGAAAAGGGAGGGGGGGAATTCTCGAGGCTCACTATTGCATTTTACAGGAATTCAGCAACAAACACAAACAAAGGCACACATGCACCCCTTAGTGCACAAAAGCCTAAAGGATCACTCAATTTAAAGCTTCATACTTAGCGACCAGTTATTAAAATTAGAATCATTTTAAGACTAATAATGTTTTGCTTCCCCTTCTGCATTTGCAGATATAAACTCTACAGGGACAGAAGTCAGTCAAGCTTATTCCCTTCTGCTGCAACTTTAGAATACATGCTCTAGCCAACTGGCACATTTGTTTTTAGGTCAACACTTAAGTGGGACCCTCTGGGACCTAGGTTCGAGTTTAGCCTATGACAGCTTTGTGAAATGAGTTCTGGCAGTCTCAGCCCCTCTCAATGAATGTATTTCCACTGTGATCTGCTTCTGTGAAGAGATGTCACCACCAAAATAAAAAGATATTTAAAGAGAGCAAATATAATTTGGAGGTTTTGTGAATAGATAGCTGTTCTGTTGCAACAAAAAATAACTTCCATCAAGAGCTGGTCAAACCTTAAATAGTTACTGAAATTGAAGATCAGTTGCCTTGTTTGAGAAGCTTTTTTGGAAGACTAGAATAAAATATTTTATAAATGCAACGTGCATTCATCTGTACTTTCTCCTTAACCTCCTGTTCAAAGCCCAGGCTCACATATAGACTTCAAGGCAAATGTCAGTCATCTCCCATATTTCTTCCTCTGCAGTATCTGCAACAATCACAGCCACAATTCCCTCAATAAGATGGTGCTCAAAGTAAAATTACTTTTCCCAACTTCTGCAAATACCACTGTGATTTCCAGAGGCTTCTCTGCCCTATTTTGGAGGCTGCCCATGCGCCAGCTGAATCTTTTCAATACCCATCAGCAACAACACACATACATCCTCCTTCACCTTCAGATACCACTGGAAATTATCTAGTGTAGAAATGAATGAAGGTTATTTTTTGGAAGAGAAATAAATTCTGCCTATTAAGGCACTTTAAAAAAAGTAAGAGAAAGAACAGTTGTCTTCTCTTCCTGATTATGTTCACATTATTTATAAATGGAAATTAAAAGAAGCATGATTTTCTCATTACTATGTTCCCTGGCAGGTGGCTCTCCCCTTCCCTTCTTCCTCCTTTCTCATAGGGGATGTTATGGCTGTAACTTGGTCTAATAAAACTGCAACTTCGGGGAAAATGAAAAATTGCATTGGTTAGAAGTGTTGGAGGCAATAAAGCCATGGACTTCAATTAATTTCAAGTATGGGAGCGGTTTAAGGCCAACCAGCAGAAATTCTATTCTGCCCATGTAAAAATGAGGTTTCACCACATTTACTTTTTATAACCCATATAAAAGTCATGTAAAAGTAATGAATATCTAAAAGTCATCTCAGTGGACTGGCAAAGACTGTCTGTATTCTTGAAACTCATCTTACATATTTCTGCCTATGCTGCAAGGATCCATAGATAATCCCAACTAAAACATCAAACTACCAAGAAAACAGCCTCCTTTCCAATCCATTTCACTGCCTTGCAGTAGACCTCCTTCCAAGCCACTTCTGCATGGAAAAGTGCTGGCAAAAGAAAGGAAAACTTAGATCATGTGGTTATAATTATTACCAGGCAAGGAATATTTCTTCAGCTCAGTGGTAAAGTAAAACTCTGTCGCTCTCTGCTCCCAATAGTGTCCATCGCAAAACAACTGCCTCATTAAATCTCTGCAGTAAGATTAATATGCCGTAGCTGCACTACATTATAACTTGGTACTCTATAAAAAGCACATTTAATGGTTAGAGCCAGAGCTTAGATACAAAGTATTACTATAAAAACTTCTGGCAGCGTGTACACAGTGCAGGCCTTCTGTACTGCTTGCTCTATCGGGTTTTTTTGTTTTTAATATCGGCACTGCATTCTTGCTATGGAGAAAAACAGAATGCCAAATCCTGCCTAGAAATAAACAGAGAACACAGCACACGATGGTAAATAAAGAACTAGAAATGCAACTTAACCACTGAGAATTATTTTAAGACAAAAAAAAAAAGCAGAAGAACCACCATTTCTTGACATTGATGTCTGGTTTAGCAGTTGCCTATTTTTCAACTTGGTGTGTCTACAGCAGGACAAGTTTGCTTTTTTCAAAAATTTGCAGATAGTTAAATGGAGACACATGTACAATGAGAAGAGTTTAAGAAATTTCCCATTAAAAAGGCAAAGAACTCCCTCACTTTTATTTACACCCTTTAAACAATCTACTTTATGCACAAAGCCATTAGAACCTATAAAAGGCACCAAACACAAACCCACAGGACACGCACAGGGATATAAAGCTGAAGAAAAAATTAACTGCATTCTTCACCTTCATAAGAGGAGTAACTCCAACTGTTCTCAAACAGATTACCTACATGTATTCAGACATGACTAGCCTTCTAGGAATATCCTAAAGGAGCCAGCCCTTACTCCAAAAGGTGACCTCAGCTGAATGAATAAGACTATTCAGATGAGTCACTCCTTCTCTTCAGATAAAATTCGGTGAAACCAGTACCAAAGACAGAAACAATTTACTTCTTGCATTCTCAGAACCATGTTAGAGAATAAAGAAGCCCTTGTTGTTTTGGGGAATTAACAATTATTTCTTTATTATTATTAACAACTTATCCATGTGATCCTGACTAAAACAACAGTTTTGTCCACCCAATCTCACTTATTAAAATTAAAGAGCCCTTAATAATCTCTGGCAAAAAAAATATACAATCTTTAAAGAAATCACCCCATCCACACATCTTAGAAATAAGGAAATAGCTTAAATGAAAGAATATTATATTTTATCTGAAATGGCATGGAGGGGTGGTTACATGGGGAATGTAGAGATTAAATATAACAAAAAAGGAAATAAGAAAAAAAGAGAAGCATGCTGTACTTTAGAAACATCTTACTTTTAGTCAGCTGACCTACAAAAGGCAGAATTTCTAATTGTCAGATGTTGAAAGGTAAAGGGAGAGGAAAGTTATTTTCCATTGCAAGCCCCAAGAATGCATTCTAAGCTGAAACAGAGAAAGAAGAGTGCAGGCTTTGCAAAAACACCCCGATACAAAAATCCCTCACACTGTTGTCAAATGTAAGCAAGCACTAATGAAGGAATTCAGCATTACCAGTCTGTGCGGCTGAGTGTCCCACACCTGCCTGATGGTCCTCTGTTTCACTTTCTTCTACTGTCAGAAAAAGGCAAACAAAACAAAAACAAAACAAACAAAAAAGATGTTAGGTAGGTAGCTGAAGTGTTTCAAGCATCTTTACACCAGCCTCAGTTCTGAAAGCCAGCAATGCTTGCACAACACGGGCAAGAAAAGCTGCACTGCAAAGTGCGAAAGTGGAGACCAGACCAAGACAGAATACATTGCTGTATGGAAGCTACAGATCTGAGAGCAGAGTGACCAAATCTTTTTTCATGACTTAAAAAACAAATCGAATTTCCTCTGGGATATTTGTCTTCAATGCACTTTACTGTATTTGATTACAGATCTGAATAAGAGAACAATTATGGGCTTTAAGATTCTGCTTGCTCCACACAGATAAGAGAAAGCCTTCTCCTGGCAGATGGGAGAGGTGTGTGTGCTAGTTCATACATAAGCTTTAAAAAATAGTAATAATCCTATATTCAGTAGCAAACAGCAGTGCAGACAGCCTTGCAAAGGAGAACTAACCCCATGCTGTTTTACTGTATATACCATGCCAGTATCTTTCCCTTGGCTCACAGCTTTCCAGAGCAGTAGAACTAAAAACAATACAATTCTTGTCAGATTCACTATTCAAAACTTGTTGGGCGAGTGAACCTAACAAGAGCCATTCTGCTGCTACTTTGAAAAATTAGAGAGTGCTGTTCTCTTACATTCTGATACGATGCCTAAGTAAGATTGACTCTCCCAAAGCAAAAGTAAGGGAAGAGCGAAAAGGCAAAACCCTTTCCTTTTTATTCTCCCAAAGACCGAGTTCTTTGAGTTAGAGAACAGCGGAGAGAAAAGAATTCAATCTGCCTCCACAGGGGAAAAAGCTGAAAGGGGAAAGACTGCACTTCTGCAGCATTTCCACTCCCAAGAATTCAGACCTCAAAAAATAATCATGCAGCTGAATTAAAAGTCCAAAGATTTGAGGTATTTTTCCTGGTTCTTGGGACAAGAGAGTGCAACACTTAGGGATCACATATAAATCTAGACATATATGCAAAAGAAGAGATACATATACACACTCCACAGGTACCTCTTTTCCTCCTCCGCCAACCCCAAGGCTTCATACAACTGGTTGTTTCTAGAATCTGAGTTTCTAGAAAAAAAACACCAGTTTTCATAAGGACACTCTCAGAACACCAGAAACTTGTAACACAGTGCATATATCAGAAAGAGTCAAGTACAATCTCTGAAGGACTCTAAACAATCTATATCTCTATCCCAGAGCTGTGGCTGGCAAGCAAACTCTTCTCATCTACAGAGATCTGATAAAAGTTGCCCCAGCCCTGCAGTCAGTCCAGTATTGCACAAAACACTATTTTATGAGCTAATTTATGAGCTGAACTTGTGTTTTGCAGCCACGATGTTACCAGTACCTCAGCTGTGATAATACTGTATGATTTTCTTTGTTACACTGAAGCAGTCATCCCAGCATCCTCACAGCTGAAGGGAACCAGTCAGACAAAGAAAGCAGTGGGAAAAGCTCAGGAAAAGCTGAGGTCTGGGGAACGTGTGGTCAAGTACAAACTAAGCTAAATAGAAAGATTTTTCTCTAAGGTAGCACAGATCAGTAAGTTTCATTTATAAAGAAAAAAAATAAAACTAGCATACAATTAAAAAAAAAAAAAAAAGAAGAAGAAGAAAAAAAAAGTAAACAAATCAAAAACCTTCTATGGTGAACCCCTCAAAATTCCCAGGGAAACCTCTGAAGCAGCCCAACCTCACTCTATTTATGTCCATCATTAGCTACTGATGTATCTCCAAAAAATGTACTTAAGAACAAGCTCTGAAAATGAGTCCACTCTTCCATCCCTCATGAGGAAACTCACTTTGATCATCACTACCTACTAATCAGCCTTATTAAAGGTTGTGGATGTATTTGCTATCCTCAACCATGATCAATGTCCCTTCTCAGTTCAAAAAAGCAGTTTAAGAACTCTACCATTTCTTAATTTTTCAAGACAGAATTGAGGCATTCAAACATGAACTTTTCAATAACTGATTCCCAAGTGACTACCTGCTGAGAAGTAAACAAGATCTCCACTTTTAAGCAAAAACTGAAATGAAAGGGTTAATTTTTTCTGCTGTTCTGTCCTCATTGTCTACTGCCACCAGCTGCAGTACCAGAAGCTCTCACTGCTCCTGAGATGTGACTGCACAGTGAAATGTACTCGGCTTCACCCTGCTGACTGAGAGGTACACCAAACATTTGTAGCTCCTAAAATGGAAAAAATAAACATGGATACTGCCTAACAAATTGTTTCCAGGTATGCAATTTTGTT
Organism: Erithacus rubecula; assembly: GCF_903797595.1. NCBI lineage: Eukaryota > Metazoa > Chordata > Aves > Passeriformes > Muscicapidae > Erithacus > Erithacus rubecula. The sequence continues at coordinate 103,331,054 of NC_136689.1, forward strand.
CCATGAAAACATGACAGCGTATGCCTTGTGAAAACAAACATTTTACAACTTCCCTGCTATTTTGGGATCTGAAAATTCTGTGAGAGCTGAGGTTTTCTTTCAACAAAGGCTGACCACTATGTCTTTATTGCACTTTAAAAAGAAAACAAGTATAAAAGCAGGTAGCATTGTGGTTAGCATTTTTCTAAACCCTTACTCATCCTTTTAAGGATTCCCAGTCACAACAGAAACAAGTAGATCACAACAGGCCATGGCACAAAGACTTGCCAATAAAAGTCAACTAGACATATTTGTCAGGGAAAATAAAACCATATTTAGGGGGTAATATAGTGGAAAAGAAAAAGAAAACTACTCTACAAAACCTACTGAATTAGCAAGTCACCTACAAAACAGTATCTCATTTTCCTTTGTATTAAGTTAGCTCCTTCCTCCTGCTTGCAAGGGTATTCCTTACATTAAGTAGGCTACAGCTGGTAGCACCAGATAAACTCTCGATTGTCTTAACACCTCTCCACAAACAGATTCTGGAAACTTCAGTGCTATTTCAGCTCTCAGGCCTCCGTTAAACTCAGCTATGAAAGGTAGCACGACAGGCAGCCAATGTTAACCTCCCATAAACATCAGCTAAAGTATTTTCTTTCAGAAGAGGAAGACATCTTTAAACAGAATCTATACAAAGGGGTGATTTAAATTTTACTAACCAAAGCCCTTTTTCTAGCATGACCATGGCATGCAATTAAAAAAGAAACAAGGATGATATGCAAATAAAAGAGTAGCACGTATGCACTATTATTAATTCAAACATCAAAATTATTGATACCCTAAGACTGTAATTGCACACAGAGATGTCACCTTCATTATTGCATATCCCACATCCTTGCACAAGGTAAGGTGAATTCTGTCTAATGAAGCCAGAATACCAGTGAAGGAGAGGCCTCAGGAAAGCAGAATAGTACATTATCAATCCAGTAATGAATAAGTGATGTTACAGCTGAACAGAACTTCTTGATACATGTTGTCACAAAAGTAACAATATTCCTTGTCCCTACAACTGCATGGTTATTACCACAGGTCACCTGTTTTGTTAGCTGCAGTAATATTGCTCAATTGACTCATCTGTTCCTTAAAACAACAAATGATCAATTTCCTACTACCCATTTTCTCATGACAACTCCTGAGAAACAAAAAACAGAAACCCCAAGTAATAAAATTTCAAAAAAGGACTAGATCACTGCAAATGTGACACCACACTTTTTGAGAGCAATTAAAAAAAAAATGTCAGTAAGGGAAAAGAGAAATCCAACATATCAGTTCTATCTCCCATTATAAAAGCTGTGGGTTGGACAGATACCAGTTTTTAGAATTTTGCTAAAAAGAAAAAGTACCTCTAAACTGAAGCTGTATCCATGTGAAAGGTTAAGATGTTTCAGCTTTGGTACAGTCACTGTCCAAGGCAAACCCTGGCTTCAGTTCAGAGCACATCTCATGCTTAGGCTCCTGATTGCCAACATTAAGACCAACTGTTCTATTTTATAGAAAGAATTAAAAAAAAACCAAACAAACAAAAAAAATCCAAAATAAAATCTTGCAACAAATCAAGCAGAACCATCAAGGACAGCCAATGAGGAAACCCTGTGGGAATTTTGACAGAGGTCCTAAATAAAGAATTAAGCTCCTGACTGCTCTACAGCAGCACCTGCTGATCAATGAGGATTTCACCCCTTTTGCTCAGCCTGTTGGTGGGACTCATGGCTAGACCCTAAAGGAGGGAGATTACTTTCTAAAGTTGCTACAAAATACATACAGATTTTCCAGCTCCCAAAATCTCATTCATATTCTACTGAGTAACCAGGATTCCCCTTCTCTGAAAAGTTAATCTGTAGATTTTGCACCCTAAGGAAGAACACAAGTCATTTCTGGTTGATGCCTGGAAAAAACTTCTACAGAAAAGAAACGGATAAAATTAGAGATGTGGAAAATTACTCTTTCACTGAAAGGGAAGCCTCTTGGAGAACTCTGGCTAAGATTTATGGTTTCTGACCTATTGCAAACCATAATAAAATAAAAGCAAAAGATAATTGAAAAAAGTCTGTTTTCTTCTAGTCTAGGTAGATTAATAAATTTTGAAAAAGAAAAAGAATAACTGCCCCAAATGCCTGAGCCTCTCTTCAGCTTGGTAAACAAAGCAGGAGAAGCTACATATCCCAAAATAAACTATAAAAATAGATTGCTATTGATTTATCCCTTCATAAAACATATTCCTTGAGAGATGTGAAAATAAACCTAATGCAGCAACTAAGACTGTCAGGATAGGAAGTTTAGAATACATATTTTTACCTTGCACTTTACATTTTGTACAATTCAATACTTGATCTATAAAATTCCATTAGCATATGATTAGTAATTCAATTTAAAGCCATCTTTGCACAAAAGCCTTTTTCTTAGGATGGTAACTTTGCCAAGTGTATCTTCAATCTACATGTTTGAATAATTTCTGCAGACAAGTAATAGAGACACTAGCTGTATTAGCATAATCAATATACAATTTACTGAGTTACTGAGACAGAACAGAAATAAAATGTGTGTGCCATTATTTCAGTATCTACAAATGACTGTAATTTCTGGAAGTGTCTCTCCACTTCTCCTCGTGGCCACATAAAAACCAAGAGGACATTCATACTGCCACAATCTACAGGTAGATATTAAGTATGAGCAGACAGATTAATCATATAGCAGAAGGCAAATTTAAGAGCCAGTTGCAGGGGATGCTGAGTATCCTCTAGCTCTATTAAAGTCAGTGGATTCTGAAGATGTTTCACACTTTGCAATAACATGCTGTGGAAATACGTCTCCACAAGGGTTCAGTCAGGATACAAAATTGAAATTAAAGAAGTTACAGAGAAGTATTAAATTCAGGATCACGTGCTCATGAATCACCTGCTAGGGCTACACCTTCCTCAGCTTTATTCCCTCCCTAGGTACCACTGGTGCCTGAGACTCACCTTTCAAACCCTTCTGGCTGACATATGCCAGCACAGGATTTCACACCTGGCTGTGGCACATAAGAGCAGCAATTCAGTGGGTGACTTCTGGAATTCAGCAAACATTTCAGAATGCTTCATAATGGCCTTTGAAATAACTGGAATTTATAAAAGTTCAGAACTACTAAGGAAGTACTGGTTTCTGACCAGCTTCACCTACCATCAAATCATGTCTATCAGCTACTAGCCAAATTACCAATTTCACTGTCAAATATATATCCTCCCAATGATTTAGTGTTAGAAGAATTGGAAAAAGAAATGCATTGGCATATTAACATTTCAAATATCTACATTCCATTCTACACACTCCATTGAAAAATCAGCTCTGTGTGTAGCCACAACTTTATAAAAGTCCAATTAATCATTTGCATGAATATTTATATGGCTGATTTGTTTTCCTTTGTGCTGGGACATACCCTTTTTCCTATTTTGATTCCCCCCCAGCATTGTAGCAATATTCTCTTGACACTGGAAATTATCTTCCTTAAAAGATTCCTGTTATATAAAGCATTCTTTCCTCTTGCATTTGCTTTTTCCAGAAGGCAAAGTCCCTCATAGCACTCATAATCTTCACTCCTCTCTTTAGTCTGTCCCAACACTGAGCTTGTTTTTTTCCCCCTAATTTTCTTGTAGAATGACTGAGTTAGGAGTTCCCAATTAAACTGCAGTGGTTGGAAAATATTATTCTTATGCTAAAATAGAGTATTTTCCTAGGCAGCACACAAACATAAAAGTAATAAATATACTTAAGTGGAAAGAAATTATGCTTAAGAAATCCTTTGGAAATTCTTCCAACCCTTGATCTCAAGGATGACAGTATCCAAATGTGACAGCCTAAATACGTCCAGTTTTACATAACACTGTGTGCAGAAAAGGCAGAAGATGCTCTTTCCAGCAGCAGAGGGATAATTCTAGACCCCAAAGCTGGGTAGGGGGAAGGACAATACCTTTTAGGGATAGCTAAGGTAATAGATTAATTCATCTGGTCTGAAATTCTAACTTTGCCACCATAACCATGCATCCTTTTAAAAGCTCAAACCACATATACATATACTTACATTTCTATTGTTAACTAAACTAATAAGGTTATATTTTCAAAAGTACTTTTCTCCAAAGAATCTTAGAGATTTTTATAAACCTCAAGTAAATTTCAGTCATCCCTAAGACTCTCTACCATGCAGCACAACAGATTATAATAGATCTCAGAGTCAAATTGAGGACCTCGATGAGAATTAGCAAAGTTAGAGGGAGTCAGTTCTTAGTACCAGGGTCAGGACTTTCAGCTGCCTTGCCTATCTTAGACTGAGTACTCCACCTCCATTCCTGACTATGTGGGCAGCCAGTCCATTTTGGGGGAAGAGAGAAGTTAGGAGGCTAAGATAAATTGTAACCCTAATTACCAAGTCCAGCACTTAGCATGAACACATTCAGAGTAATTCCCTTCAATATCCTGAAGCTATGTATCACCTCAGCTTTCTTACTCAACATGACTAATATGAATTCTTGTGCTTCTACGGACTAAATTTTCAACTGTGCTTAGAAAACAGGAAATTCATTGAACACTGCCTACAAAAGTCTGAACTCAGCAAGAGAGAGCAATTGGAATTAAACTGATATATGGATCACAAAACCTCAAAGTAAACAGCATTACACAAATCTGAAGACAGGTGATATAAAGAAGGGCTATGAAGACTTACAATAAAGGTTACTGTAGATGATCCTTGCTTCTGAAAGTTAAATCATTTATTTATGCCTAAAATGGGACACCTAAATTGAGGACTTTGGGTTGTCTGACACTATTCCAATACCAAACCGAAATACAGCTGCACACTTTAGCTCTATTACCTAAAGACATACATTTATCTGAGTCAATAAAAATCAAACCAAACCAAACACCTACCTTCTTTCAACTGAGATTATTCCTGATTTATCAGAGATCTCTTTCTGTTGTATACTAGGGTTTCATAAGTTAATTTTTGATCCCTCAGACTCTTTGCTCTACTCTTGATGACTTTCTATCATGTAGAACAGCAATCTGGTCTATATCCACAGAGGAGCTAAGAAGCCAAAAAACTACTGAGGGAATGCTGCATCTAAATTATCAGCAGTTCTGTTCAGATGCCACTGAGGTCAGGCAGTACCTGTGGTTCTACCATCAAGGTTTTCTCAGTGCTGAAATCAAACTAAAGCCACTATCCACCACAGCTGGATAGTGGAGACTGAGTATTCTCCTACCTGCCCTGGGTTTGGATGCAGTCTCATGGGCTGGTTCTTGAGAGTTCATATACTCTTCCCTGGCTGCTATAAAACAGTGGCAGAAAATGTGTGGGCTGAGATACATCTTCCTTTTCCCCTCTTGCCCACATCCACTGGTTAGATCACTCAGCAGGGATGTGGGTGGCACCAGCTGAACTTTCTCCTCTGTCAGGAGGATTTGTACTCGTCATGAGCTTCCTAACAAAGAACAACTTACCCTCAGACTTGAAGTGCACTCATTCATTGCTGTTGAAGCTACCATGCTTCATCTACAATTTTCAAGAAGAATTAGCATAGTATTTTATCCTTGTTGTTGGGGCACCATCACAGGAAGTGGGATAAGTGGACTCCAATTCTAGTTGTACCAAAATAATTCACCAGAAGTGGCAAAAATAAGTGAAACGCCAGAACCCAGGTCTTCCCTTTTACTTCATGGTACTCAAGCTACTAGAGCCCTGAGCCTCATGCTCTTTCTCACCCTTGTCTAACAAATAATTACACTTTTGAAAAGGGGAACAGCATTGACAAAAACAACAGGGCAACTCACACCACAACACAATATGCTGCTGTGTAATGACTGATGTCCTCCCCATGAGATACAGATAAAACACCTTTAGACAAAGCACAAAACAGAACTCCTGCCTCTCACATCCCAGCAGAACACAAATTTTTCCCTCTTCAGCAAAGGAGAGAGGAAGAGCAGCAGTACACCACCTCAATTCTTTCTAGCTGTGAGGAAAGGAAATTTATCTTTATCTCCAAAATCTGAATCAGGTAAGTGACAGCTATGAGATGCCCTGTTGCACCAAGATTCCCATATCTAGAACACGGGAAGAGTTAAGACACATTATTATTTCCAATTTCTTCCTGCTGTCTCTTTAAAATAATTTCTACTCAACATAAACTATATAAAGAATCCAAGAGTTTGGTGCAAGGTGACCATTCCACTATGCAACTACAAACTAAGCAGATCAGCATCTAAACACTAAACATCTTGCAGTATGCAAGCCCCTTTTTTTTTTAAATTTTTTTTTTTACCTAGCCTTACAGATTTCTGACCTTTCTTCATTGATTTACATTTGCATCTGACAAGCAAGTCTCCTACTCAACAGATTCACCAGAAACTGCAAACCAAATCTCTTCCTGCTCTCTAGCTCTTTATAAGTCACATAACACAATCCCTTCCCAGTCAGTGGTTGCACACAGAGACCAATACAAACCCATTTCCTCCTCCCATCTTCAGAGTGAAAATGTTACATCAGGCATGGATCTTGACATCCTGTTGTCCTGGAACCAGTGAATCAGAAAGTTCCTTCCTCACAATTGTATTCTTTGGAGGTGGAAAATAATTAACTTCCCCACCCCCTCCTCCTTCCTACTGCTGCTGTCAAAAGTTAGAAAGTCACTTGACTCTGTCTGGAGAAAAAACCCCAGCCATCATAATTCAGTGCCAGAGAAAGTTTTTGTTGATCAAAGCACAGTCTGGTCTTCCCAAGGACACTGCCTCACTACGCCACATCACCCACTCCAGAAACAGAGCAGGTATTTTATTTTTGTTTTTAAAGCTTCTTCCAAAAAGTGAATGAATCAATAGTGGAAGTTGAACTTGATATGTTACCAGAAGAGTGAACAACAGAAAAAGGAAACTAGAAAATCAATTATCAAGGAATCCATTGTTTGAAATATATTTTTCCAGCAAAACACAACATAAAAATAGTAAGAGTATAACAGGTCTCAGGAACTGTGCACAAAAGCCATCTATTTTACAGTCAGCCAGAACACTGAGCAGCTCTGTGAGAAATTGGTGAGTGGTTTTGCATTTGTGTTAGGTAAGGACAAAAATCATCCTCCAGGTTATTGTCTCTGCATGAGAAAATAAGCTCTCCAAAAACCAGGTTTGGGGAAGAAGGAAAACACTGAGAATCCTCACTATCAACATCCCATCCATTTTTCCTCAGGACAAAAAGGTGTTCTGCTTCAGCCAGCTGTCTAACTAAGGACTAGTACTGCCAAATTTGTAAGAAGGCTAGCTAGTTACTGATACTGCATTTTTCAAGGACTAAGCCCATATCACATTAAATAAAGGAGGGAATGTCACTATATTGAGATAGATAGATAGATAGATAGATAGATAGATAGATAGATAGATAGATAGATAGATAGAATTTTAAGAAATCTTGGACTAGAATTCCTATTCTTCCAAAGAAAAATTGCACCTAATTGCACCTACATATAAAAGTGAAAGTATCAGACAAATCACCACTGAAAAAACACCCCTCTGCCTCACTTCCATTAAAAAAAAAAAAAAAGAGGGGGACCACAATGAAAACAAGCCCCCCAAAATTCTAAAATTTAATTGGGTTTTAATTGTGCAGAATTGGTAAGTAACAGCCCCACAACCCTTTCCAGTACACATTCTGTGGATTCAACTGTAGAAAGAACAATTGCAGTATGGCATGTACAGCATCCCCCTAGCTAATGGATAATCTGAAACTCAAACGTGCACACCCCAGAAGGACATGTATAATCTGGATTAAATCCTAAAAAGGAGGGGGGAAGCAATTATCTACATCTTTTTTCTTAATAATTATGCAGTATAGAGGGGAAAAAATGTGTCTGAAACTAAAGGAACATTAAATGGGGGCGGAGGGGGAACAGTGACCAGTGTTAACTAATATTCTAAATGTGGAAGACAACTAAGACAACTGTCTCCTGGTTCAAAAATTCATTGGAAGAGAGAAATTTTGTGCAGTCTTACCAATGTGTGCACAGAAAAAAATAAAGCAGATTTTCTTTGAAAGTAGGAGGGCTGAATGAAAATGTTAATTATAACATGTTGTAATAAGGATACCCCCAAGATCAGCCCTATCTTTTTTGCTACAGCATAGTCCCTAGGCATATGGCTAACTACTCCTTGTTCATTATCCTGGCTAAAACTAAAGCTACTGAAGTTTAGGAGACTCATATCTAACAGAATTTCTTTCATCTCTAATAATTGCTAAACTAGCATAATTACTCATACTTGAGGTGAAATAGAACCCAAGTTGTCTAATTTTAAAACAAATACAAACCTCACCACCTCTTTTGGTCTTTGCACATCCATCTTTTGTCAGAGTCCTATGCCAAATGTTACATTACGATTTAAAATTATTTAAAAGCCTCTCTTGTGCTGTCCAACTTTTATAAAGACAGCAACTGGAAAACTTTAATGCTTTGTAGTAACACTCTGCAAAATGTATTTGAAAATAGACATGTACATTTTCACAGCACCAAATAAAACAGGCCAAATTCTTTGTAGATCTGTATGTTTTCCCTGCAGGGAAATATTTATATATATGTACATATATATGTCACAGTTCTGATTTAAGTGAAATAACTCATTTTCCCAACCCCCAACTGGGACTGATTCTGAGCTCAGGTAGCCCTGCAGAAACCAATGGAAGCTGTAAAATATGGCTAGGAAAAGATTCTAGGAGGTTTTTTTAGGGTATCAGAACTTATACTGTATTTTAATCAATCTTAAAAAAAAACCCCACCAAATACCTTATTTTAATTCTTTTACACAGAAAAAAATACTGAATCCATATGGTCTACATAAAATGTTAGCAATTTTTCTGGACCTTTTCCTCTACATAAAATGTTGACAGTTTTTCGAGATCTTTTTCTCATGAACAGTTATTCAAAAGGAAGATTTTTTTTCTCAAAATGCACAAGTTTGAAAATACTGAATCATGTTTCAGAACAAAGAATTGAGAGCTATTAAAGCAGCTGTAAATTAGACAGAATGAATTATAGAGCAACATAAAGCCTTTCAAGAGATCTTAGATCATGGTGGATAATGTTATCCTACACATGTTAGATAAGTGACTCCATACTGACAGCTTCCCTTGTTACACAACTTAACAGCAACTGAGGAAAACAAAATCAAACCAATCCAAACACATCAGCAGCCTTACTAAACCTCTTAATATTATCTTTGTCACAAGATTTCACCTCTGTGGAAGCTAGCAGTGCAGCCAGCAGCTGTTTAGATGTTCACTTCTAATGCTGCCTTAACCCCAAGCAGCAGACAATGATGGTCAATATAACTCATGCTGGCCCCAGAAAGAACTGGGCAGCATTACTGTAATCTTACAGCTAATCAAGACCATCAATATCACTGTGCATTGCCAAAGTCAATGAATATTACTAAAGGTTAGGGATGTTTTTGTTGTTAGACTTTTTTTAACACATAAAGGCATGCTTTGGCAAGTCCAAAAGAGAGCACTATAAATAGCCTGTATTATAAAAAGATGCTAATCTTAAATCCTCTTTGTGATTTCTTTTTTTTTTTTTTTTTTTTTTTTTTTTTTGTATTCTTTTATGTTTGGTATCTTAATTTTTGCCCTTTTTTGGATGGCCAGATAGAAGCCAGCAATTTACTCATGCAGCAAACAGATGTTTTTGCTTTTCAGGCCAAATGGAATCTCATGAATTTTTTGTTCCCTCCCTACAAAATGATGATGCCAAAATAACACAGTTCCTGAAAACAGCCCGTTCAGAAAAAGTTCTTTGGACCAATAATACCGAAACTTTAAGTCAAGTTCACAGAAATAATGCCAATACTAATTGCTGCTTTTGTATATGCTGGATTGATTATAGTCTAATCAGCAGACAATCTCATGACTTTTTAGTCTAGCCCATGTAGTTTGAAAACCAGGGAGGGCTGGGGCTGCAAACAAACATTCAAACAGTTGACAGATACAGCAAAATGTAAAGGCTACTGTTGGAAGGGGATCCGAATGTCCAGTTCTCCCTGAACTATTGCAGCTGGTTAGTAACATTTTTCTTTTAATCCATTACTGTTTTACCTTCCTGGGTACTACACCACACAACCTGCACCTCTGCATGAGAAACATCCATTCACTCAGATTCTCTGCTGAGGAAACAGGTTCCATTAAAACACAGAGACATTTGCTCAGTCCACCGATATTCTGCATGAATTGAGCTGCAGCTGTAAATTCATTCAGGATGGAAAGATTACCTAGGTTTCCTCAAAACAGGGAACAACTTCAGGAGACATTCTGAGCTTGGCAATATATTTCAAGATACAAGCTTTCTTAAAGCAGAACATGGGTATGTAAAATACAACTGAGGAATGCATCCCGCTCACCTTTCTAGGAACTAACATTTAGTAATTTTATTTGTACATGTATGACACAAAATTGCATTGAATAAAAATTTACTTTGAAGTAAAACCACAGGGTGTTTGGGTTTTTTCCCCACAAAAAGAAATCAGAGATCAGCACTTCTATTAAACATGTGGAGCTGTACTAGTTTCCTTGTGATAGCTTATCTGACAACTACCATTTCAGTGATTTTTCATGGGTGACTTTGAACGTAGCAATGATTATTATCTGGCTTTAGCTTAGAGAAACCTCTGTTTAACATTTAGTAGAACTACATTTGCATGCAGTTTTGTATAAAGAATACCTAGTTTGCTTTGTAAGTGACTGCATTTTTGTAACTTTTTTCCTAAACAAACTTTCTTACCAAAAGCCAGTAGTAAGAGCAAAGGAAAAAAACCTCAAACCCATCTAAAAGTAAAACCCCATAAACCAGAAAGGAAGGAGGGGGGCTAGGCAGTCAGTAACCCAAGTGTGATATCTCCAAAGCATGCCAAGTCACAAAAAAAGATTTACAACTCATAATGGCCAAGTTAAACAAGACACAAGAAGCTGCTCTGCCCCCCTCCCTTGCTTTCTCATCACAGGGGTCTCTACCACAGCTTTACTTAGGGAATGGCTCTGCCCCTGGAAATCAGGAGTTTGAGGAGTCAGAGCAATTGCCCTTCCTTGATGCCCTTCATTTGCACAGTGCCTCTTTTGGGGCTTGTACACGAGTATCATATCTCTGGCTTCTCTTTCCCCACCTGCTTTTCTCCAGCTATCCTCCCTCTCTTCCTCACCAAACGCATTAGGTGATTTTGATCAGGTCAATGATACTTAATAGATTTTTTTTTTTTCCAGAAACTAGCCACGGAAATGGGATAAATTAATCAGTAGAATGAAATATAGGTCAGGACTGATGACTTCGATGCAACTGATCCTTCCCCTGCCTTAAAGTACCCGACAGCTGAACTTTAATTCCTCCTTCCTAAAGTAAAATACAATATTCAAATTACAGTTTTTCAAAAAGTTGTCATTTACTCTCCTTTCAAGACTTTTTTTTTTTTTGCCACAAACCTGCATTGTATTTGTAAGAGACAGTGCTTGTCGTGGAAAATAATTAAATCTTATTTTTCTTGAAAAGAAGATTTTATTATCCTTAAAATATAGGAGATTTGTCTAACATTAGCCATGCCTATTTTCTTTCCTAGCTCCAAGTCTGAGATGCAGTCTTTACCAGGTGCTGGGGGACAGTCAAACCAAAGTTGGCAAGAAACCAAAACGGGGGGAAAATGAAGAATAGAGAGAAATAAATATAAAAAACAATATAAACAGAAAGCAGGTTAATTGAAAAAAGTGTATTCCTAAGAAATACAAGAAATTTAGTCATTTGCTACTTCTTAACACCCACCATTTCAGATGAACATCAGTTTCATGCATTCAGTATGAAAAACTCAATTGTCATTTTGTTTTAATGTATTTACCTGCCTTGTATCAGTATTCCCCTAAGATATAAGTTTCAAATTAAGTTATCAAAAGTGACAGACATATCAAAAATATCTCTTATATCTTCCCCCCAGAAAGGGTTGCTAAGTACATGACAAATTGGAAATGTAATGTGTAACTCCATATTTTATTTAGATGTAAAACAGCGCTCATGAGTTTAAATAACCCATTTACATACATTCAAAGAATAGTTTTTCCAATAAGCTATTTAAAATACTGTTTATTTTTAACTGTAGAACTACATTTTGTACTTACTAAATCAGTAACACTTAAGAAATCAAGAATTTAAATAAGTGCTGCATTGGAGGTACAGTTGAAATTCTCCTTGCAACATTATTTAAAGCTTTTGTTTGTTCACCAAAAATGAAGATGTAATAATTGATGGGCAAACTCTTACCCATGAATTTCAATGCTAGCCTATGCAAGCATCTTTCAGCTCCTCAGATGAATCGCATTATTAGCCCTTTCAGAAATCTCACAATCGGACTGCTTTCAGAATACTATTAATCCACACAGAAACTGACATGGTTCAAGAAAAATAAAACAGGGAAAATGAAAGAGATATTTGAACAAAGGCCACCAAGAATGATAACCTACTCCCCAAAGGTAATTACTGCAGCAATAATTACAGATGATGATTGATTTACTGCCTAGTTTTAGTTGAAAAATAGTAAATAAGACTCTGCAAAGAAATCTCTATCATCTCCATCCTGAACATTAAGTGGTTTTCTCAAATCAGTAGTTTATTGTCAGCAAAATCCAAGCTCTCCATCTGAAACATACAATGTTGCTGTTTTCACGTTTTAGGTATTCTCAGGCAACTGGTGCATAAGAAAGGCAAAGCCCATACCTCCACATAAAATGGAAGCTGTATCTTTTGTTTTAAATTAAGTGTGATGTTTACAGGAAGGTATTTGAAACAAAACTTCTCTCTGTAACACATGTAACAAATCACCACGAGTTAAACATTCCCAATATCTAACAGGAGAACAATTTCCTCTATTTGTCAATCAATTCTGAACCTTTATTCCTTTGCACTTGAATACTTGGAGGTCTAAGGCTACCCTTCAGTTAAAGTTTTCCTGCATCTTTTTTGCAAATATAGCTAATTGGTCACTCTCCTACGGGCTCTAAAACTCTTATGCGCGCATAAATAAATCCTCCCTGGGAAGCTCGGAATATAAGCGTGCGCCCAAGCAACAGAACTTTCATTGTGGTATCATTTTTAAAAGGTAAAGGGAAGAGCGGCTCGTTTGTTCTTCACAAGATGCCAAACAAAAGCACCACTGAACTGCACAAACTTCGGTAAACTAGATACAGACGGCAGCAGCAGGTAAAGCAGTAAATTCAAGGCACCCTTTATTCCCTTCTAAAGTATGTGGAGAGTTAAAAAAAAAATAAAAAATAAAAAGAATAAAAAAAGAAAAAGAAAAGAAAAGAAAAAAGAATTGAAGCCTGCTCTAAAGTTCACTGAAGTCAACAAGAAGACTTTGAAAGGGGAACTCCTGGAAAGAGTTGTTTCAAGGGAAGGGAGCGCAGGGGTTTTTTTGCCAGGTCCCTCCTGTACAAGTCCATAAAAGCAGACCCCGCTCCTGCTTTCTAACCATGAAACTGCGCTGGTTTCCAGGCGCTGAACTCCTGGTGCTCGCCAGCCCAGCCGGGAAGGAAGCGAGGCCTGCCGCCCGCACGGCGGCTCGGGTCAGCTCCCGGGCCGGGCTCTGCGCCCCGGCACCGCACCGGCCGCTCTCAGCTCCCGTGGCCTTTCCCCCTCGCCTCCCCTTGCCCCCTTCGTACCCCTACCCCCCAAAAGTAGACAACTTATAGATGTTCTGACCTGACGCCACC